>NW_027261032.1:0-142500 GCF_045791955.1 Oncorhynchus clarkii lewisi
TTGTGTTCTATCTGACCCTGTGTTGTGTTCTATCTGACCCTGTGTTGTGTTCTATCTGACCCTGTGTTGTGTTGTATCTGACCCAGTGTTGTGTTCTATCTGACCCAGTGTTGTGTTCTATCTGACCCAGTGTTGTGTTCTATCTGACCCAGTGTTGTGTTCTATCTGACCCAGTGTTGTTTTGTATCTGACCCTGTGTTGTGTTCTATCTGACCCTGTGGTATGTCTGAGATGTAACAGGTGAGACTCTGGGTATCCCAGACAGTGACTTTATGCCCTGTGTATCTGACTGTGTGTTCTCTGTGTTGTGTGTATCAGGAGAGACTCTGGGTATCCCAGACACAGTGATGGGCCTGACTTTATGTCCTGTGTATCTGACTGTATGTTTTCTGTGTTATGTGTAACAGGAGAGACTCTGGGTATTCCAGACACAGTGATGGGCCTGACTCTGTTAGCTGCAGGGACCAGTATACCAGACACAGTGGCTAGTGTCATGGTTGCCAGAGAAGGTAATTACTACTGTAGCTTCATTTCTAATCCTTTCTGACCTTTAGTCCCCCCGAGATACATCTCTTTTCTAGGTCAGTAGATACATAGAGACATATTACTTCAGGGCGAAATGGAGCCCACAGCTGCTAATTGTTCCACTAGATGTCCCCTTTATCATAATCGTTCAAGTCATACTTAAGTCCAATCTCTCCCTTACACTATATACACAAAAGTATGTGGACACCCCGTTGCTGACAGGTGTATAAAATCGAGCACACCGCCATGTAATCTCCATAGACAAACATTGGCAGTAAATGGCCCCTATTAAAGAGCTCAATGACTTTCAACATGGCACCGTCATAGGATGCCACCTTTCCAACAAGTCAGTTAGTCAAATTTCTGCCCTGTTAGAGCTGCCCTGGTCAACTGTAAGTGCTATTATTCTGAAGTGGAATGTCTATGAGCAACAACGGCTCAGCCACGATGTGGTGGGCCACATGAGCTCACAGAACTGGACCGCCGTGTGAAGCACCTAGTAAAAATTGTCTGTCCTCGGTTACAACACTCACTACCTAGTTCCAAACTGCCTCTGGAAGCAACGTCAGCACAATAACTGTTCGTCGGGAGCTTCATGAAATGGGTTTCCATGGCCGAGCAGCTGCACACAAGCCTAAGATCACCATGCGTAATGCCAAGCGTCGGCTGGAGTGGTGTAAAGCTCGTCACAATTGGACTCTGGAGCAGTGGAAACGAGTTCTCTGGAGGGATGAATTACGCTTCATCAGATAGCAGTCCGACGGACAAATCTGGGTTTGGCGGATGCCAGGAGAACGCTACCTGCCAGAATGCAAAGTGTCAACTGTAAAGTTTGGTGGAGGAAGAATAATGGTCTGGGCTGTTTTTCATGGTACGGCACCTTCATTCCCAGTGAAAGGAAATCGTAACGCTACAGCATACAATGACATTCTAGACGATTCTGTGCTTCCAACTTTGTGGCAACAGGTTGTGGAAGGCACTTCCTGTTTCATCGTGACAATGGCCCATGCACAAAGAGAGGTCCATACAGAAATGGTTGGTCAAGATCAGTGTGGAAGAACCTGACTGGCCTGCACAGAGCCCTGACCTCAACCCAATTAGAACACCTTTGGGATGAATTGGAATGCCGACTGCGAGCCAAGCCTAATTGCTCAACATGTGTCCAACCTCATAAATGCTTGTTGTTGAATGGAAGCAAGTCCCTGCAGCAATGTTCCAACATCTAGTGGAAAGCCTTCCCAGAAGAGTGGAGGCTGTTGTATCACAGCAAAGGGGGGACCAACTCCATATTAATGCCTGACAAGCAGGTGTCCACATACTTTGGTCATGTAGTGAAGGTAAAACAGACATGTACAACATAGTGTAATATGTCATCTCTCTCCTCCTCTCTCTCCTCTCTCTCGCCCCTCGCTCCATCTCCTCCCCTCTCTCTCTTCCCCCCGCACCTCCCCTCGCTCCTCCTCCTCTCTCTCCCCTCTCGCTCCTCCTCCCCCTCTCCTCCTCTCCACCCCTCTCTCCTGCTCTGTTCCAGGTAAAGCCGATATGGCCATGTCCAACATCGTGGGTTCTAATGTTTTTGACATGCTGTGTCTGGGTCTTCCCTGGTTCATTAAGACAGTGTTTGTGGACACGGTCAACCCTGTGGAGGTCAACAGCTCCGGTCTGGTTTTCATCTCCGCCACCCTCCTCCTCTCCATCGTCTTTCTCTTCGTGGCGGTCCATATAAACGGCTGGAAGCTGGACTGGAAGCTGGGGATCGTCTCTCTGTTCTGCTATGCTGTTTTTGCCACTCTGGCCATCCTCTACGAACTGGGCATCATAGGGAACAACCCTGTCAGACTGTGCAGCGACTGATACACTGATAAACACACAGAGATGTACAACAACACACACGGTAGCACACACACAGCGCTGCTGCAGGCCGCACTCATCAGACTGTGTAGTGGCTGAGTGGCAGCGATGGAGTCCACACTTGGTGGAGTCGCGAGAAATGGTGAAAAAAATGTGGTCCCCACTGAAAAAGTTGGAATACCGCTGATCTAAACAACACTCCTACTGACACACTTTATGAATACAGGCCCAGGACTGGGTGCCAAGACCAGGATACAAGATTAAGGCTACATCTCAAATGACACCTTTCCCCAACGTAGGTCTCTGGCCAACAGAAGTGTAAATAAATGTAGGGTAGGGGTACGGGTACTCAACTCTGACCCTATGAGGTCTGGAGCCTGCTGCTTTTCTGTTCTACCTGATTAACTACAGCCATGCCAAAATCATTTCCTGTTTAGATCAAATGCAGTGGAACTGGCTTCAATGTCCAGAGTTGAGTTTGACGGGTGCAGGGTGTGATTTGAGATGCAGCCCCACGCAGACTCCATACTACCTGTGAGAATGACCCAGCAACACTGCCTTTCACCTCTTGACCTCTAACTCAGGGAAATAAAGCTGCTTTGTAATATTCTATTGGACTCCTCTGACCTTATCTGGTCATTACCAGAGAGGAAGAGGCAAAGCGAGAGGGAAAACTGGGCCAAAAATCTGTCACCAGCAGGTTTTTTCACACAAGCCAAGTTTCTGTCTGGAGGTTTGTGATATTTGGTCAACAGAAAAATGGAATGGCCTTCTTACTACATGAGGTTAATTTGATCAAATAGAAATTTCACAATGCTTAGGTTATGAGTGTACTGATATAAGGACACATGACTTCCCAGCAACTTTATATAAGAGTTGTGCCTGTTCACAAGTGTTTCTGCCCTCTCAATGGCTAGAATGTTCCCACCTGAGCTTGCCTCCTCCCAACTGCATTCCATTTTTAAAGACATATTTCATTGTTAAAGCAGTCACTAGTCTGGTCAATATAATGGATAACCTGTCATTACTCAATGCTGGTGAATGAGGAAGGTGAATGAGGGAGGGAAGGGGCTATTGTCCAGGCAGAACAGATAAGCGTTTACAAGCAGCCTGTGTTGCTCAACAGTAAGGAGAGTGAGGACACGCTCGTAATGAGAAGAAACCCAAAAGTTTCCACTGGTCTTGACTGTCAGGACAGAGACGGCGCCTGAAACTGTTTAAGATAAAGATGAAGGCAAAGTATCCATTCAGTTGTCCACTTGTCATGAACACCATTTCAGTTGGTGCCCAGTTCCAGCTAGCAGAGCTGGTTTAAGACTCCCAGTGTATACTAACCAAAGATCCTATTACAATACTATGATACGAGCAAACTAAACATTTATGGACACTAGTTTCACACATTTTGTCAACGTGAGTCATATCAGTGAACTTCACTACAGCATTGTGATCTGGTTCCCTCCGGTGTAGAAAAGGTCTTTAGTTGGTGATGTTTGGGCTCCAGAGGACATTTTATTTATGGGGTTTTACCTCCAATTAACCTTTGTATTCAATTAAACACACCCACACAGGCCTTCTATGAACTAGCCAGTAGCCTTTGATCCCACAGTAACATTTACAACAAAGTTGAAAAATTAAAATGTTTATTCATTCAAATAAACGTATGACCCACAAAAAGAAAAGGGCTTACCAAAAAAAAACTACGGAAGATTAAAAGAAAAACAGACCTTATACACATCCAATAGTCATGGAAACGCGGATACGTGGAAAATGTGTTTTTAAAACAAAACAAAAGCAGTTGGAGATGGAACGCGCAGTTGTCGTAACCGTGTATGTGTGTGACTCTAGGCGTTGCGGTCGATGCGGACGTCAACCTCGCGACCGCTGATCTTGGTTCCGTTCATCATCCTGCATGCCTGGTTAGCGCTCTCTGGGGAGTCAAACCTGACCGTACCACAGCCCTTAGACTTTCCTCCCTCCATCTTAATCTCTGCAAACATCACCTGGCCTGGAGAGGGAGTAAGAAAGGGGTGATGAGAGAGAAGAAAGAGCAGTAGACAGCGTTTAAGCACTGACACTGCTAAAGCCATTTTATTACTGCAGATCAAAGCTACATTCAATCCATCTGCAGGTTACTGAGTACAGTAGACTGATTGAAGAGGCTTACCACAGACACTGAACTTCTCCTTCAGTTTCTGCCAGGTCAGGTCATAGGACAGCTACAACACAACACAGGACATTAGAACACAGGGGCATACAATTCTAACTACTTTAGGGGGCATTTTCACAGAGCTAGATGACGCCTACTCTGTCTACAAGTGCTTCCAATTCACGCTACTTAATTTGTGTCCTTGATGTAAATACCCAGCAGTACATATAGTGGATTTGATCAGCCTTATTAAACATGTGTTAGGTGCTTTAATGTGCTTAAAAAGGGGTGTGTGCACATCACGTCATAATGCACATTTATACAGTATTTATTTATAAAACATACATTTCTGACAAAGATCTGACATCCTCCCTTGGCTCTGTCAGACATGGCTCCTCCTCCGTAGCCCCCGAACCCTCGGCTCATGGCCATGCCCCCCCCCATACGGTCATAGCCAGAGCCCATCCGCTCCATGGACCGGCTGCCCAAGCCACCTAGTAGAGGACACAGGGAATATGAGTGAGCACCGCAGATCGGAATCCCTACCGTAATGGTATTCAGGGGTTGTGCAGGCTTTAGTTCCAGCCCAGCACTCCCACACATCAAATCAAGGTCAAGCACAGTGAAACATTGGCAGTATGAAATGGGTGTGCTAACAGACAGTGAGAGATGTTAATGTAATGTTCGGTGTACCTAATCCTCCCCCAATGGGCCCCATGCCAAAACTGCTCATGTCTCCTCCATAACCTCCTCCTGATGGAGAGAACGCACGGCATCACACACACACACACACACACGTTACCACAACCTATCAGCACATCACAACACAAACAAGTTACAGCACACAAACATCTGTCAGTAACATGTTGGAGCCATAGGGCTGAATGCTAACTTGACCAGTGTTGTGTTATCCATACAGGAGTTGTGATTCAGCTCTTAGTACAGTCTACCTGCAGGTTCCAGTTCCAAGCTGCTACATGCCCAGTATAATGCCCACCATGGACCATGCTGTTAGTGGATGGATATATGAGGACTATGGAATGGATTATACCTATAATGACAGACAGTGACAGGTGTGTGTGAGAGAAAGAGTGAGAGAGAAAGTGAGGGAGGGTGTAAACTACTCACCCATTCCTCCAAAGGAGTCTCCGAAGCCTCTGCTCATGGACATGTCACTGCGACCAAAGTCTCTGTCCATCCCTCCTCCCATCCCCCCTGAGCGGTAGGACATGTCTGGAGAGGGGGAAGTGAAGAGAAGGAGAGAGAGGAGACGATGGCACAGTCAGAAATATACTCAGTGGAAAGTTCACATTAAACTTCAGGAGCATTTAAACAGTTTGAGACAATTATTTTGTCCTTAGTGGTGATGGGGGGGGGGGGGGGGGGGGGGGGGGGGGTCTATAGCAATATTATAGCAATAATATTGCAATAACATAGCAATATTATTTTGGATGATATTATATTGATAATGAGCAACATGAGCAATATGTTTTGTAACATCAAATCCCCGTATCGAATCACAATGCATACAGTGGGGCAAAAAAGTATTGTCAGACACCAATTGTGCAAGTTCTCCCACTTAAAAAGATGAGGCCTGTAATTTTCATTATAGGTACACTTCAACTATGACAGACAAAATGAGAAGAAAAAAAATCCAGAAAAATCACATTGTAGGATTTTTTATGAATTTATTTGCAAATTATGGTGGAAAATAAGTATTTGGTCAAAAACAAAAGTTTCTCAATACTTTGTTATATACCCTTTGTCGGCAATGACAGAGGTCAAACGTTTTCACACACCGTTGCAGGTATTTTGGCCCATTCCTCCTTGCAGATCTCCTCTAGAGCAGTGATGCTTTGGGGCTGTTGCTGGGCAACACGGACTTTCAACTCCCTCCAAAGATTTTCTATGGGGTTGAGATCTGGAGACTGGCTAGGCCACTCCAGGACCTTGAAATGCTTCTTACGAAGCCACTCCTTCGTTGCCCGGGCGGTGTGTTTGGGATCATTGTCATGCTGAAAGACCCAGCCACATTTCATCTTCAATGCCCTTGCTGATGGAAGGAGGGTTTCACTCAAAATCTCACGATACATGGCCCCATTCATTCTTTCCTTTACACGGATCAGTCGTCCTGGTCCCTTTGCAGAAAAACAGCCCCAAAGCATGTTTCCACCCCCATGCTTCACAGTAGGTATGGTGTTCTTTGGATGCAACGCAGCATTTTGTCCTCCAAACACAACGAGTTGTGTTTCATCTGACCATATGACATTCTCCCAATTTTCTTCTGGATCATCCAAATGCTCTCTAACAAACTTCAGACGGGCCTGGACATGTACTGGCTTAAGCAGGGGGACACGTCTGGCACTGCAGGATTTGAGTCCCTGGCGGCGTAGTGTGTTACTGATGGTAGGCTTTGTTACTTTGGTCCCAGCTCTCTGCAGGTCATTCACTAGGTCCCCCCGTGTGGTTCTGGGATATTTGCTCACCATTCTTGTGATCATTTTGACCCCACGGGATGAAATCTTGCGTGGAGCCCCAGATCGAGGGAGATTATCAGTGGTCTTGTATGTCTTCCATTTCCTAATAATTGCTCCCACAGTTGATTTATTCAAACCAAGCTGCTTACCTACTGCAGATTCAGTCTTCCCAGCCTGGTGCAGGTCTACAATTTTGTTTCTGGTGTCCTTTGACAGCTCTTTGGTCTTGGCCATAGTGGAGTTTGGAGTGTGACTGTTTGAGGTTGTGGACAGGTGTATTTTATACGGATAACAAGTTCAAACAGGTGCCATTAACCTGTAGTGACACCCCATCCCGTGAACAGGACCGTTGCCATCATCTGACACTAATTAGCATAACGCAACAGACATAAATCTTCCTAGAAAATATTCCTATTCATGAAAATCACAAGTGAAATATATTGGAACACAGCTTAGCATTTTGTTAATCACACGGTCATCTCAGATTTTCAAAATATGCTCTACAGCCAACGCTAGACAAGCATGTGTAAGTTTATCATAGCATTATGCCTTGCTAGCAGCAGGCAACCTTGTCACGGAAATCAGAAAAGCAATCAAATTAAATCGTTTACCTTTGATGAACTTCGGATGTTTTCACTCACGAGACTCCCAGGTAGACAGCCAAAGTTCATTTTTTCCCAAAATATTATTTTTGTAGGTGAAATAGCTCCGTTTGTTCTTCACATTCATATCTTTACAGTTTTGGAAACGTTAGTGTTTTCTATCCAAAGCTGTCAATTATATGCATATTCTAGCATCTTTTCCTGACAAAATATCCCGTTTAAAACAGGATTTTTTTTCCCAAAAAAATGTAAATACTGCCCCCTAACACCAAGAGGTTACAGGTAACAAGTGGAGGACTTCTTCTTAAAGAAGAAGTTATAGGTCTGTGAGAGCCAGAAATCTTGCTTGTTTGTAGGTGAACAAATACTTATTTTCCACCATAATTTGCAAATAAATTCATTAAAAATCCTACAATGTGATTTTCTGGATTTTTCTAATTTTGTCTGTCATAGTTGAAGTGTACCTATGATGAAAATTACAGGCCTCATCATTTTAAGTGGGAGAACTTGCACAATTGGTGGCTGACTAAATACTTTTTTGCCCCACTGTATGTAGAATTGTGATATCTACATAAGATACAGTGCCTTGCGAAAGTATTCGGCCCCCTTGAACTTTGCGACCTTTTGCCACATTTCAGGCTTCAAACATAAAGATATAAAACAATTTTTTTGTGAAGAATCAACAACAAGTGGGACACAATCATGAAGTGGAACGACATTTATTGGATATTTCAAACTTTTTTAACAAATCAAAAACTGAAATTGGGCGTGCAAAATTATTCAGCCCCCTTAAGTTAATACTTTGTAGCGCCACCTTTTGCTGCGATTACAGCTGTAAGTCGCTTGGGGTATGTCTCTATCAGTTTTGCACATCGAGAGACTGACATTTTTTCCCATTCCTCCTTGCAAAACAGCTCGAGCTCAGTGAGGTTGGATGGAGAGCATTTGTGAACAGCAGTTTTCACTTCTTTCCACAGATTCTCGATTGGATTCAGGTCTGGACTTTGACTTGGCCATTCTAACACCTGGATGTGTTTATTTTTGAACCATTCCATTGTAGATTTTGCTTTATGTTTTGGATCATTGTCTTGTTGGAAGACAAATCTCCGTCCCAGTCTCAGGTCTTTTGCAGACTTCTCCATTCTTCCAGAATGGTCCTGTATTTGGCTCCATCCATCTTCCCATCAATTTTAACCATCTTCCCTGTCCCTGCTGAAAAAAAGCAGGCCCAAACCATGATGCTGCCACCACCATGTTTGACAGTGGGGATGGTGTGTTCAGTGTGATGAGCTGTGTTGCTTTTACGCTAAACATAACGTTTTGCATTGTTGCCAAAAAGTTCAATTTTGGTTTCATCTGACCAGAGCACCTTCTTTCCACATGTTTGGTGTCTCCCAGGTGGCTTGTGGCAAACTTTAAACAACACTTTTTATGGATATCTCTAAGAAATGGCTTTCTTCTTGCCACTCTTCCATAAAGGCCAGATTTGTGCAATATACGACTGATTGTTGTCCTATGGACAGAGTCTCCCACCTCAGCTGTAGATCTCTGCAGTTCATCCAGAGTGATTATGGGCCTCTTGGCTGCATCTCTGATCAGTCTTCTCCTTGTATGAGCTGAAAGTTTAGAGGGACGGCCAGGTCTTGGTAGATTTGTAGTGGTCTGATACTCCTTCCATTTCAATATTATCGCTTGCACAGTGCTCCTTGGGATGTTTAAAGCTTGGGAAATCTTTTTGTATCCAAATACAGCTTTAAACTTCTTAGCACAACAGTATCTCGGACCTGCCTGGTGTGTTCCTTGTTCTTCATGATGCTCTCTGCACTTTTAACGGATCTCTGAGACTATCACAGTGCAGGTGCATTTATACGGAGACTTGATTACACACAGGTGGATTGTATTTATCATCATTAGTCATTTAGGTCAACATTGGATCATTCAGAGATCCTCACTGAACTTCTGGAGAGAGTTTGCTGCACTGAAAGTAAAGGGGCTGAATAATTTTGCATGCCCAATTTTTCCGTTTTTGATTTGTTAAAAAAGTTTGAAATATCCAATAAATGTCGTTCCACTTCATGATTGTGTCCCACTTGTTGTTGATTCTTCACAAAAAAATACAGTTTTATATCTTTATGTTTGAAGCCTGAAATGTGGCAAAAGGTCGCAAAGTTCAAGGGGGCCGACGAATACTTTCGCAAGGCACTGTAGTATTGGCACCTAAGTATCGGTATAATATCGCATCGTAAGGTCCCTGGCAA
Organism: Oncorhynchus clarkii lewisi; assembly: GCF_045791955.1. Taxonomy (NCBI): domain Eukaryota; kingdom Metazoa; phylum Chordata; class Actinopteri; order Salmoniformes; family Salmonidae; genus Oncorhynchus; species Oncorhynchus clarkii. Next base: position 9,860 of record NW_027261032.1, read on the forward strand.
TTCCCAGCCCGAGATGTGTCCCCTTACCTCCATCCGTCCCATGTCTCTGGCTCCGAATCCCCCCATGCTGTCCATGCCACCAAACCCTCCAGGAAACACACAGTATTATATTAATGGATAGTCACAACAACCCATGTGTTGTCCAGTCATGTAACAAAGTGAATCAGTAGAGATCTATTATCTAGGACCTTACCTCCTAGTCTGCTCATCCCTCCATACCCAGGTCCTCCCTCCATACCTGACAGACAGAGTCACACACTTCACATCTCACATGGATTTGTTTTGTACTAAAGCTTATTCTACATGACCTCTAGACAACTTTCCACCAATTTCCACCCATTTCAGTGGTCGGAGGTGCGGGAGTCAGTATGTGATGTAAGTGCTTGGAGAAGGTACAGGAACAACAGACAGAGGGTTTAAAACATACAGCTACTCTTCACAACCGATAACTATGAACCGACTGGCTCCTCCATTGACCTGCAGTCTGTGTGTGTGGTTTAAATAGTAACAGTGTGTTTGCTGGAGTACTATGGCAAGGTTAGGGGTCAGTACTAACCTGCAGGGCCCATGTTGCCCATTCCTCCTCCACCACTCAGCCGGTTGGCATTGATAGGTTGTCCTCCTGGTCCCAGGCCCATCCCAATCCCTCCCAGACCCCCTACACACAGAGGACACAGAGTTGGAGTTTGTTTGACCACACAAACATAACATCCCTTATGTAATGCCTTGGTTCACTGGAGAACAGAACACTGAGCCAACTAGCTGACAACACGACCCATTTCTGATAGAGATAATGCTGAAGTCATTCTAACATGTAGGTGTTTTCTAGAGAAAGGGACAGGATGTCAGAAAGGGACAGGATGTGTACTCACGTGGTAACTGAGGAGCTTTCTCCACCGGGTGGAAATCATCAGCTGGCATAGACTTGTCATCCTGAAACACACAGAAACAACATATCAAGAGGTGGTTCTCACACAACATATTACCACACCAACATGTAACAGCCTCTATTTTATTTAACTAGGCAAGTCAGGTAAGAACTCATTCTTATTTTCAATGACGGCCTACTGGGGAACAGTGGGTTAACTGCCTTGTTCAGGGGCAGAATGACAGATTTTTACCGTGTCAGTTTGGGGATTCGATCTTGCAACCTTTCGGTTACAAGTCCAACGCTCAAACCACTAGGCTACCTGCCACCCCAATGACCTCTATGACCTTCCACACACATTAACTGTGTACAGTGTTACAGTGAAATCAGAAACATGCAAATAACAAAGCACACGTACCATCTTAACATGCATCTGTCTGTCAAACAGCATTTGGCCGTTGAACATGGCTAGAGAACAGAGTTAAGAATGCCAATAAAATTGTCACATGCTTCCTAAACTAACAGTGAAACGTAGTATATAATATATAAAGATACAGATGTAATCTGCAGCCTGTTGGAAGGTGGGTGTGTTCTGTGGTAGTATATAATATATAAAGATACAGATAGAATCTGCAGCCTGTTGGAAGGTGGGTGTGTTCTGTGGTAGTATATAATATATAAAGATACAGATAGAATCTGCAGCCTGTTGGAAGGTGGGTGTGTTCTGTGGTAGTATATAATATATAAAGATACAGATAGAATCTGCAGCCTGTTGGAAGGTGGGTGTGTTCTGTGGTAGTATATAAAGGATACAGATAGCCTGTACAGCCTCCAGGGCCTGTTCGAAGGTAACAGTCCCCATCCCTCTGCTCTTCCCATCCTTATCCTCCTTCACGTCAGCCCTCTTCACTGTTCCTGCCATACCAAACACCTCCTTCAGCTTCTTCCAGCCCACCTTGAAGTCCAGCTGGGAGGAGACCGCAGAGGGGAGGGACCGGGTTAGCATAGAAACAACTTACCACACAACACATCTAAACAGACAGGAGACGACAGAGTTAGCAATAGCATAGAGAACAGTGAAACTAACATGGTCAACATGGAACTTCAAGTTCTAGGAAGACATAGTTGGACTTGAGATTTAGAGTGCACCACTCAAGTTGTCTTCAATTGGTAAACCGGAATATTGGTAGGTTAACTTGGTACTTCAATACAGCAGATATAAATCTAGTGAGGGGAGATGGTCAGAGACAAAGGCACAGAGAAGTGAGACAGACATCAGAGAGTATAGTGTGTATGCTTGTCCTCACGTTGGCTACGAACACAGTAGTCCCTAGGCGTCCGACCCGTAGAGAGCTGATGACTTCATGGGGGACGTTGGGGTTGTTAGCGATGGAAGGGGGTACACCTACACCACCCGGTCCCCCCTCCTGCCCCCTGCCTCCCCCTCCAGGGTACATCCCCCCTGTACGCTGCAGCACACGCCGAGCACGCTCACCATCAGGATCCTGAAAGAGGGAAACAGATAACCCCTAAACTTTGACCTATTACTTCAACTCTTGAGCTTTAGCCGTCCACATCAGGGTTCTGGAGCAGGGAAACAAGGGGTTAAACACCTATGGCCCCATCCTTTGACCTCTGACCTATAATACAACTCTAAACTTTGACGTTAACTAGGCCTAGTTCTCAGTGATTACAGTTACAAACCATGTTAATGTAACCACATTTCCAGCAGGCTGGATTAAAGTGCAGTTTAGCACACCACTAAATTTAAATCTCTCATCACCATGTGGTGCCTAGAGTGTGAACAGGTCCTTACCGCCATGATATTGAGGGGTCTTCCATTCAGATCATATTTGTTCATGACTTCTATGGCCTTCTTCACAAACTCCTCATCTTTGAACTCCACAACACTGCAGGACAGACAGTCAGTGGATGAAGACATGCATAACAATGCCTCATGAAATTAAGGTGTGTCTGAAATAGACCCGATTCCCCATGTACACTACTTTTGACCAGAACCCTATTAGCCGCCCCATGTGACTCTGGTCAAAATGAGTGTACTGAATGGAGAATATAGGGCCCTACACGAGGACGGTACCACAGAATCCAGACAATAAAATTCAAAAATGTATTGAACTTATTTAAAATTTATTTTACCTTTATTTAACTAGGCAAGTCAGTTAAGAACAAATTCTTATTTTCAATGACGGCCTAGGAACAGTGGGTTAACTGCCTGTTCAGGGGCAGAACGACAGATTTGTACCTCAGGGGTTTTGAACTTGCAACCTTCCGGTTACTAGTCCAATGCTCTAACCACTAGGCTACCCTGCCGCCCCAACCTAGTAGGGAATCAACTAAATGTCTAAAAAAAAGTATTAATTTGCCCAAGTTTATTATAAGACATTAACAGAATGAGTCAATGATTCGTATTTCCTGCAACTTTCTGAAGAGGCAACGAGAATTCCCCCCACCTGTGCGTGCAGCTACCCCTTTATGTAGCCGTTTGCGACAATGCTAATAAACTCTTCTGGTATATGGAAAGGCTCACCCAAAAACCTTCTACACTAAATGTTCACTACTATAATTATTTGCATAAATCCAGTGGGTATCTGTTTGGCAAACACTACCATCACATACACTACAAAAACAAAGCAAAATAAAAGCCAATTGCTAGGTGCTGTGTATACCAAAATAATTGACATTGAAGTGTTTTCCCCAGGCCTCAAAATTGGCCTCCTGAGGTGGTTTAAGCATTGAGCAAAACAAAAACGGAGAAAACAGAATTTGGGGAGAAGCAAAACGGAGTCACGCAATATAATTCATACAGATTGTATAGGGCCCTAGGAATAGTGTGTCATTTGAGAAGCACCCCGTGTCCGCCTGGTCTCAGACTAGACTTAACATATAAGTAAATCCAGGACACTGAAATTAGTATGACTTGACACTTTTTACATGAAACAGAAGTTTACTTAAGGCAAAAAACTAAATGGTGGTTGGTTGGGGTGGATATATAACGTCTAGCAACCCAAACGTTGCATGTTCGAATCTCAAGGACAACTTTAGCAACTACTTACTACTTTTTAGCTACTTAGCTAAACCTAACCCGTTAACTTCTCTAGGATAGGGGGCAGCATTCGGAATTTTGGATGAAATGCGTGCCCAAATTAAAACTGCCTGCCACCCACACTCAGAAGCTAAGATACGCATATTATTATAGATTTGGATAGAAAACACAGAAGTTTCTAAAACTGTTAGAATCATGTATGTGACTATAACAGAACTTATTTGGCAAGCAAAACCCCGAGGACAAATCATTCAGATTTTTTTTGTTTTTGAGGTCACTCTTTTCAATGAGTTTTCATTGGGAATCCAGATTTCTAAGGGACCTTCCTGCAGTTCCTATCGCTTCCACCGGATGTCAGTCTGTAGATATTGGTTGAGGTTTTTCCTTTGAGAACTGAAGAAGTAACACTGTTCAGAATGAGGGAAGTGTACTCTTTGTTAGAGGCGCGTGACCTGAAAGCTAGCTACACTTTGTTTTCCTCCGGAATTGAACACAGACCATCCCATCTTCAATTTTATACGTAAAAAAATACCTAAAGTTGTATCACAAAAGTAGTTTGAAATGTTTGGACAAAGCTTACAGGTAACTTTTGTAGTCATATTGAGCGAGTTGGAACCGGATCAAACGTGCCAAATAAATGGACATTTTGGATATTTATCGACGGAATTAATTGAACAAAAGGACCATTCGTGATGTTTATGGGACATATTGGAGTGCCAACAGAAGAAGCTCGTCAAAGGTAAGGCATGAATTATATCATTATTTCAGTGTTTTGTGTCGCACCTGGATGGTTGAAAAATGCTTGTCTGTCTTTGTTTACTGGGGTGCTGTCCTCAGATAATAGCATTGTTTGCTTTCGCCGTAAAGTATTTTTGAAATCTGACACGTTGGCTGGATTCACAACAAGTGTAGCTTTAATTTGGTATATTGAATGTGTGATTTCATGGAAGTTTCATTTTTATAGTAATTTATTTGAATTTGGCACTGCATTTTCACTGGATTTTGGCCAGGTGGGAGGCTAGCGTCCTACATATCCCAGAGAGGTTAACCTAACCCTTAACCTAGCTAATGTTAGCCACCTAGCTAGCATTGGCCACAAATTGGAATTAGTAACATATACACATTGCAAATTCGTAACATAATACAAACTGCAATTCATAACATATGAAAATTGTAACTAACATTTCATATGAAATTAACACATACCATACGAAATGTAAAACATCATATTAAAGGGAGTGTGTCAGATTTACGTACAGGATCATACGAAATGTACTGAGACCACGTTGCAAGGTAAAGTTTGGTTCCTTACCCACATCCCTGTACAGATAACACCAGGGGTTCCAGAGACACAGATCCATAACAGAGGGAATGAACAAAGACAGTGATTAGACTGACAACAGTTAACATCATTATTACACATTTGACATCATGCTATCAGTGGATTACAGAATCCATCTTGAAGGGCCAGCTAACAGGCCTTGATGTGGGGAGTGTGTTTTGCTTGTATCCAAGGTAAAAAGTTAAGTGAATTTAAAAGACATTGACTTGGTTTGCTATAGACTTTTTTTTGTTGTTCCCAGTAGAGACATGGTACCCTTACCGTCTTCAGTGGAATAAAAAGAACTCAGGATATACTTACAAATATGTCCGTTCTGTGTCTACGTTTGTTTAGGAGTATATACTAAACAGTCCGTTTCTCAAACTACATATTACATTAAATGGCTGAATTGAATACATTCACAACCTTGTTTGCAAATTCCTGGCTGCATCATAATATTACAGATGAATAAACGATGGTGAGATTTTACTGTGAGCCGCTGGAGAAAGAAGAAAGTTACTTTATACAAAATCTACAATATTTTAGAAATAATTAGTTTGTTCATGAAGAGATAATTGTGCCATTGATCCAAATAAAAAGGTAACAATTTGAAGACCGAAAAGTAAAATGTCAATCAATAAGACATCAAAATCCATTTGAGAAATGGTCAACTGCCAAACTTTGACACCAATTGAGAAGACTACAACAACTTAAAAACAAAGGTGTACTAAGTTTCAGATGAATTCAAGTTAGTGTTCCAGAATCAACAAGAAGACATCCTCCATCACTCTACAGCCAACTAGGCTATAACAGGCTCTAGCTAACAGCCACCAACATATCATCCCATAGACATACATGGATAACCCCTTGGATCAGTGCCTTACAGAACACTTGGTAAATAAAGATATACTGCAGTGGAGGGCATTTAAAACCTCGTGCAGTGAGTTGGTCCACATCACTTACCCTTGACTTTCCTTCAGCATCCTTAAAGAGCTCCACGTATGTAACCTCACCAACTTCATGAGACATACAAAGGAAAAATACCAAGAGAACAAAAGGCATTTAAAATCACCAGTCGACTGTTGAACCACCACTCTCGCTCCAGGGCAGGCCGTTGCCTTGGTTATGCCGTTACGATGCTTCCCCATGATTGGTCAACAGTGAGCCCAGACCAATAGTCACCACACAACCCCTTCCAATGCCTTCCTGGGCTCGACTGAGACAGACACACAGTCAGTCAACTACTGTCAACCTGGGAATTCAGATCACACTTCAGTATAGAAGAACAGTTTGGTCAACACGGTTCCTGTCAACATAGCAAGAAGTCACTACAGTTTAAAAGGTGTCCTTTTCACCTTGAAAAAAGTATTTGTGAAGAGCTAAAGACCCAATAGTTCAGTGCACAGAGAGACAATGGTTTCATTCATACAAAACAATCATTTGTCACCTTAACACAGGTTCAACGGAATCAAGTAGTCAATACTACTAATTGTCTGAGGTTACATTTTGGAGCTGTAAGTCAATATCATAAAACCAATAGTAGCTAACTACATAACAACTTTAACAAGCACAGACATTTCAATTCAATCCAAGCTAAATTGGTGTCCACCAAGGAGTAAAAAATGAAAAATCCAGAAATGTCTATTCTACTGACTTAATAATATCTGCAATACAATAACATGTTGCCTCAAAAGAAGGAACTACGAGAAGATATGGCTAGGTCTATGTTCTGGTCACAAAGAGGACTGAGAAAGCTCCTGTTGAGCTGGAAAGAATAGGGCTCATCTCTATAGGGAGAAGAAGCATGGCCCTGTGTGTGGATGGATTACCTTTCTCTCTCATCAGATCTTTAATAGCCTGCCACTTCGTGTCATAGGGGATATTGCTAATGAACACACGGTTCCTGTGACCCCCTCCTCCGCCCTTCTTGTCTCCAGTGACCTGCTTCTCTTTGTAGGGGTGGAAGCGGTTCCCTTTGCGGCCTCCTCCGGACATCTTTTCTTTGAGCTCAGACTTAGTATTTTGGGTTGGGGCGGTTGCAGGGGAATCATTAGGGTCATCTGCAAGGGTTTCGGCATCATTGATAGGAGCGTCATCGATAGGGTCACCATCGAGAGGGGTATCATCATCACCAAGGACCTCATCTCCAAGGACCTCATCATCACCCAGGCCTAGGTCCTCTTCTTCTGCAGGGACATCTTCACCAAGAACCTCGTCTTCTTCCGGCTCTCTGAAGAAAACAGAAGAGGACAGTATTAATGGATGCAGCTAGCTTGTCTGTTATAGGTAATGTTACCTAAACCTACATGGCATGGTCATTTCACCCATGTGCACATAAATTTATGTAACTTCAATCTCCCTTAAGTAACATGGGTTTATAGACACAAACGGCTAGTTAGCTACAAAGTCAACTTTTCACAGAGAGGAGAGGAAAGTTACTGTAGGCAACTCTTGATTCAACTACAAACTGTCGGCTCTACACGGGCAATACATTACTACCAACTGTCTGTTGTTGGCTAACTAACTGTTCGCTAGCTAAATCTACATTAAGGGACTGTGCACCTAAACCATATAAATCCTATTAAATTACCGAGGGGCCATGTTATACACCTTCAAAGTCCCACAATGGGATGAAAATTGCAGCCATATTGGTCAGGGAGAAATCCAAACCAGTCTAATAGGAATGGATGGCAGTCGAGGTATAATCCAGATTTTACTTTATATAGTAAAAGAAAAGGCATGTGACATATCAGAAATGCTGTAATATAATTGTCAAACTAAAAATATTGCCATATATTATACAGTTCATATTAGTTTTATACAAATGTTCTGTATAAAGAGACTAATTAAAATAGTATATATAATATACACACACACACAAAACAGACCTTAATGTCTAAATGTTTGTTTTCTTGGACAGCAATATTAGTAACGTTACTTGTTGCATTGATAATTTGTTTAAATCCCATCATCAACTGATTTCAACCAGATTATGGCTGTGGATTGACTGCATTGTCTGAATGGAATGTTGGCATTACAAAAAAATATGGAATCATTCCTCTAAAGCTGGCTAACATACAGTAAGGATACATTTCTCAAATTCATTATTTACAGTCTTTTCACAGTACTGGCAAACTGGTTGACCAACTCCCTGCCCAAAATGGCTGACCTTTATCCGCCAAACGGTTCATGTACGCTCTAGTATGATAATTCTATGAGTTAAACGCACTAACGTTAGCTAGCTACACATGGTTGGATGGATAAAACTAATGTGGTTATCTGCATAACTACCTAGTAAAATAACGATATATTACACAAATCTAAAAACAAATTTGACGATCAACGAAGACGACGATAACCAACAAGTTAGCTAGCAAGCAAGCAAAGTAGCAACTAGGTAGCAAGCCATAGCTAGTTTGATGCTAGCTTTAATGCTAGGCTAACGTTAGCTAGCCTCCATCTTGTCTGTGAGTGCAGCACAGATTGTCAGAAAAATACGATATTTTAGTTACATTTTCAGGCCATTCGTGCCATCCTGAGATGTTCCCTCTGTCTCAGCCTCAATGGGTTCAATAATTTCCTGGACAATATCTGCCATATTCGTCGGTTTGCAGAGAAAGCTAATTCAATCGAGAGATGCGCCTCCGCTAACACTGCGCAATTTAAAATGAGTGACGCTCCAGGCCTCCACCAACGCGAGAAAATGCGAGAATTTGGCCTGGTTGTCTGGTTGTCTTTCATAGCCTAAAACCGAAACACCCGTAGGTTTCCCACAAACAATTTATATATTTCTACAGTTTCGATTTGGTTTTAGTCATTTCAATATTTCAATGAAACATATATTATATATATATATACAGTACCAGTCAAAAGTTCGGACAGTAATTTCAAAAAAATATTTAACAAGGCATGTCAAAGAACAACCAGGGAACAGCCTTGTTCAGGGACAAAAGTACAGATTTGTACTTTGTCAGCTCAGGGATTCGATCCAGCAACCTTTCAATTACTGGCCCATCACTGTAACCACTAGGCTGACACGGGGCTGACATATGGAACATTTCTGGGATCTTTCATTTCAGCTCATGAAACCAACACTTCACTTGTTGCATTTATATTTTGTTCAGCGCCATTGTTTGACACCCCTTCTTTAGCCTTTCTGCATCTCTCTCACACTCTCTATCTCTCTCTCGCTTTCTCTCTGAACCTAAGGCCCTTTAACTTTGTACATTCATAACAGTCCAAAAAATATCTTTCTTCTATGAATTGATAACATATTTCCAATCAATATAACCATATAAATATGATTCATTAACTGAATATCAATAATGTAATAATGATAAAAAAAATGTTTAGATTAAACATCCAACCAGGTCCAAAGTGTCATGTTGAACAGCCAGAAGCCCAAATATATATCTGACCATGTGCTTGTTGCGTCAAGTTGATATCTTTGGGTTCTGAGAGGGAGCCAGAGATGTTTGGCAAGTGGATGTTGTTATCAGGTCCACAATCAAACGGGCACGTAAGGCATGTGCCCTGGGGGCCCAAACCTCCAGGGGGCCCACAACCCTTGTAGAGTTGCAGGAAATTAGCTTTAAAACCGCATCATTTTCTCTCAGCCTAATGGCAAAATGTGAAGAATGGTATGACATATTATTTCTCTCTGCCCCATGATAAAATGTGTTGAAATGCAGGAAGTTAGCTGTTATCGCCCCCAAAATATGTTTTACTAAAAAAAATAGAGGTAGGTGCCCCGGGGCCCAAATGTGGTAGTCCGGCCCTGATCAGGTACATTCCGTGACACTGACACTTCTCACTATTTGAGGTCTGCATGTGACTTGTGTAATGTACCTTGTACATACACTAATAATAGTGAAGTGATACCATGATGTCCCACTGTAGAATAATGTGAATGTAAGTGGTCAGGTGATACCATGATGTCCCACTGTAGAATAATGTGAATGTAAGTGGTCAGGTGATACCATGTTGTCCCACTGTAGAATAATGTGAATGTAAGTGGTCAGGTGATACCATGATGTCCCACTGTAGAATAATGTGAATGTAAGTGGTCAGGTGATACCATGATGTCCCACTGTAGAATAATGTGAATGTAAGTGGTCAGGTGATACCACTGATGTCCCACTGTAGAATAATGTGAATGTAAGTGGTCAGGTGATACCACTGATGTCCCACTGTAGAATAATGTGAATGTAAGTGGTCAGGTGATACCATGATGTCCCACTGTAGAATAATGTGAATGTAAGTGGTCAGATGATACCATGATGTCCCACTGTAGAATAATGTGAATGTAAGTGGTCAGGTGATACCATGATGTCCCACTGTAGAATATGTGAATGTAAGTGGTCAGGTGATACCACTGATGTCCCACTGTAGAATAATGTGAATGTAAGTGGTCAGGTGATACCACTGATGTCCCACTGTAGAATAATGTTAATGTAAGTGGTCAGGTGATACCACTGATGTCCCACTGTAGAATAATGTGAATGTAAGTGGTCAGGTGATACCATGATGTCCCACTGTAGAATAATGTGAATGTAAGTGGTCAGGTGATACCATGATGTCCCACTGTAGAATAATGTGAATGTAAGTGGTCAGGTGATACCATGATGTCCCACTGTAGAATAATGTGAATGTAAGTGGTCAGATGATACCACTGATGTCCCACTGTAGAATAATGTGAATGTAAGTGGTCAGATGATACCACTGATGTCCCACTGTAGAATAATGTGAATGTAAGTGGTCAGGTGATACCATGATGTCCCACTGTAGAATAATGTGAATGTAAGTGGTCAGGTGATACCATGATGTCCCACTGTAGAATAATGTTAATGTAAGTGGTCAGGTGATACCACTGATGTCCCACTGTAGAATAATGTGAATGTAAGTGGTCAGATGATACCACTGATGTCCCACTGTAGAATAATGTGAATGTAAGTGGTCAGATGATACCACTGATGTCCCACTGTAGAATAATGTGAATGTAAGTGGTCAGGTGATACCACTGATGTCCCACTGTAGAATAATGTGAATGTAAGTGGTCAGGTGATACCACTGATGTCCCACTGTAGAATAATGTGAATGTAAGTGGTCAGATGATACCACTGATGTCCCACTGTAGAATAATGTGAATGTAAGTGGTCAGGTGATACCATGATGTCCCACTGTAGAATAATGTGAATGTAAGTGGTCAGATGATACCATGATGTCCCACTGTAGAATAATGTGAATGTAAGTGGTCAGATGATACCATGATGTCCCACTGTAGAATAATGTGAATGTAAGTGGTCAGGTGATACCACTGATGTCCCACTGTAGAATAATGTGAATGTAAGTGGTCAGGTGATACCACTGATGTCCCACTGTAGAATATAGTGAATGTAAGTGGTCAGGTCATACCATGATGTCCCACTGTAGAATAATGTGAATGTAAGTGGTCAGATGATACCACTGATGTCCCACTGTAGAATAATGTGAATGTAAGTGGTCAGGTGATACCATGATGTCCCACTGTAGAATAATGTGAATGTAAGTGGTCAGATGATTCCACTGATGTCCCACTGTAGAATAATGTGAATGTAAGTGGTCAGGTGATACCATGATGTCCCACTGTAGAATAATGTGAATGTAAGTGGTCAGATGATTCCACTGATGTCCCACTGTAGAATAATGTGAATGTAAGTGGTCAGGTGATACCATGATGTCCCACTGTAGAATAATGTGAATGTAAGTGGTCAGATGATACCATGATGTCCCACTGTAGAATAATGTGAATGTAAGTGGTCAGGTGATACCACTGATGTCCCACTGTAGAATAATGTTAATGTAAGTGGTCAGGTGATACCACTGATGTCCCACTGTAGAATAATGTGAATGTAAGTGGTCAGGTGATACCATGATGTCCCACTGTAGAATAATGTGAATGTAAGTGGTCAGGTGATACCATGATGTCCCACTGTAGAATAATGTTAATGTAAGTGGTCAGGTGATACCACTGATGTCCCACTGTAGAATAATGTGAATGTAAGTGGTCAGATGATACCACTGATGTCCCACTGTAGAATAATGTGAATGTAAGTGGTCAGATGATACCACTGATGTCCCACTGTAGAATAATGTGAATGTAAGTGGTCAGGTGATACCACTGATGTCCCACTGTAGAATAATGTGAATGTAAGTGGTCAGGTGATACCACTGATGTCCCACTGTAGAATAATGTGAATGTAAGTGGTCAGATGATACCACTGATGTCCCACTGTAGAATAATGTGAATGTAAGTGGTCAGGTGATACCATGATGTCCCACTGTAGAATAATGTGAATGTAAGTGGTCAGATGATACCATGATGTCCCACTGTAGAATAATGTGAATGTAAGTGGTCAGATGATACCATGATGTCCCACTGTAGAATAATGTGAATTTAAGTGGTCAGGTGATACCACTGATGTCCCACTGTAGAATAATGTGAATGTAAGTGGTCAGGTGATACCACTGATGTCCCACTGTAGAATAATGTGAATGTAAGTGGTCAGATGATACCATGATGTCCCACTGTAGAATAATGTGAATGTAAGTGGTCAGATGATTCCACTGATGTCCCACTGTAGAATAATGTGAATGTAAGTGGTCAGGTGATACCATGATGTCCCACTGTAGAATAATGTGAATGTAAGTGGTCAGATGATTCCACTGATGTCCCACTGTAGAATAATGTGAATGTAAGTGGTCAGGTGATACCATGATGTCCCACTGTAGAATAATGTGAATGTAAGTGGTCAGATGATACCATGATGTCCCACTGTAGAATAATGTGAATGTAAGTGGTCAGGTGATACCACTGATGTCCCACTGTAGAATAATGTGAATGTAAGTGGTCAGGTGATACCACTGATGTCCCACTGTAGAATAATGTGAATGTAAGTGGTCAGATGATACCACTGATGTCCCACTGTAGAATAATGTGAATGTAAGTGGTCAGATGATACCACTGATGTCCCACTGTAGAATAATGTGAATGTAAGTGGTCAGGTGATACCATGATGTCCCACTGTAGAATAATGTGAATGTAAGTGGTCAGGTGATACCATGATGTCCCACTGTAGAATAATGTTAATGTAAGTGGTCAGGTGATACCACTGATGTCCCACTGTAGAATAATGTGAATGTAAGTGGTCAGATGATACCACTGATGTCCCACTGTAGAATAATGTGAATGTAAGTGGTCAGGTGATACCACTGATGTCCCACTGTAGAATAATGTGAATGTAAGTGGTCAGATGATACCACTGATGTCCCACTGTAGAATAATGTGAATGTAAGTGGTCAGGTGATACCACTGATGTCCCACTGTAGAATAATGTGAATGTAAGTGGTCAGGTGATACCACTGATGTCCCACTGTAGAATAATGTGAATGTAAGTGGTCAGATGATACCACTGATGTCCCACTGTAGAATAATGTGAATGTAAGTGGTCAGGTGATACCATGATGTCCCACTGTAGAATAATGTGAATGTAAGTGGTCAGATGATACCATGATGTCCCACTGTAGAATAATGTGAATGTAAGTGGTCAGATGATACCATGATGTCCCACTGTAGAATAATGTGAATGTAAGTGGTCAGATGATACCATGATGTCCCACTGTAGAATAATGTGAATGTAAGTGGTCAGATGATACCACTGATGTCCCACTGTAGAATAATGTGAATGTAAGTGGTCAGGTGATACCATGATGTCCCACTGTAGAATAATGTGAATGTAAGTGGTCAGATGATACCACTGATGTCCCACTGTAGAATAATGTGAATGTAAGTGGTCAGGTGATACCACTGATGTCCCACTGTAGAATAATGTGAATGTAAGTGGTCAGACGATACCACTGATGTCCCACTGTAGAATAATGTGAATGTAAGTGGTCAGATGATACCATGATGTCCCACTGTAGAATAATGTGAATGTAAGTGGTCAGTTGATACCATGATGTCCCACTGTAGAATAATGTGAATGTAAGTGGTCAGATGATACCATGATGTCCCACTGTAGAATAATGTGAATGTAAGTGGTCAGATGATACCATGATGTCCCACTGTAGAATAATGTGAATGTAAGTGGTCAGATGATACCACTGATGTCCCACTGTAGAATAATGTGAATGTAAGTGGTCAGGTGATACCACTGATGTCCCACTGTAGAATAATGTGAATGTAAGTGGTCAGGTGATACCACTGATGTCCCACTGTAGAATATAGTGAATGTAAGTGGTCAGGTGATACCATGATGTCCCACTGTAGAATAATGTGAATGTAAGTGGTCAGATGATACCACTGATGTCCCACTGTAGAGTAATGTGAATGTAAGTGGTCAGGTGATACCATGATGTCCCACTGTAGAATAATGTGAATGTAAGTGGTCAGATGATTCCACTGATGTCCCACTGTAGAATAATGTGAATGTAAGTGGTCAGGTGATACCATGATGTCCCACTGTAGAATAATGTGAATGTAAGTGGTCAGATGATACCATGATGTCCCACTGTAGAATAATGTGAATGTAAGTGGTCAGGTGATACCATGATGTCCCACTGTAGAATAATGTGAATGTAAGTGGTCAGAGAGGAGCATGAGGGGTGTGGCAGTATTTTGCAGATATAAAACCAGTAAGCCTAATAAAGATGTCTCAGCAACTGGGCTCTGATTGGAGAGAGTGCAGACTGCGTCGCTGTTCTTAATGTCTCTGTAAGTCAATAACCAAATAACCATTACCACAGGACTCTCTGTAATGACCCAACGGGACACAGGCCAGAGAATGATGTGATTACATTCATCATGAAAAACATCAGCCTGTCTCAAAGGAGAGAGAGAGAGAAAGAGAGTGAAAGAGAGAAGAGAAAGAGAGAAGAGAAAGAGCAAATAGAGCAGAGAGAGAGAGTGAAAGAGAGAGATCAAATAGAGCAGAGAGAGAACGAGAGAGCTCAAATAGAGCAGAGAGAAAGAGAAAGAGAGAGATAAAATAGAGCAGAGAGAGAGAAAGAGAAAGAGAGAGATCAAATAGAGCAGAGAGAAAGGGAGAGAAAGAGAGATCAAATAGAGCAGAGAGAGAAAGAAAGAGAGATCAAATAGAGCAGAGAGAGAGAAAGAGAGAGATCAAATAGAGCAGAGAGAGAGAGAAAGAAATAGATATCAAATAGAGCAGAAGAGAGAGAGAAAGAGAGAGAGATCAAATAGAGCAGAGAGAAAGAGAGAAAGAGAGAGATCAAATAGAGCAGAGAGAGAGAGATCAAATAGAGCAGAGAGAGAGAAAAAGAGAGAGATCAAATAGAGCAGAGAGAGAGAGAGAGATCAAATAGAGCAGAGAGATAGAGAAAGAGAGAGATCAAATAGAGCAGAGAGAGTGAGAGTGAAAGAGAGAGAGAGATCAAATAGAGCAGAGAAAGAGAAAGATCAAATAGAGCAGAGAGAGAGAGAGTGAAAGAGAGAGAGAGAGATCAAATAGAGCAGAGTGAGAGAGAAAGAGAGAGATCAAATAGAGGAGAGAGAAAGAGAGAGATCAAATAGAGCAGAGAGAGAGAGAAAGAGAGAGATCAAATAGAGCAGAGAGAGAGAAATAGAGATCAAATAGAGCAGAGAGAGAGAGAAAGAGATAGATCAAATAGAGCAGAGAGAGAAAGAGAAAGATCAAATAGAGCAGAGAGAGCAGAGAGAGATCAAATAGAGCAGAGAGAGAGAAAGAGAGAGATCAAATAGAGCAGAGAGAGAGAGAAAGAGAGAGATCAAACAGAGCAGAGAGAGAGCGATGTACCAGGTCTAATTGTTACATTAGCACTGAGCCAAAGATCAAAGCGCACTAATGAGTCTAGTAATGTGGGGCGGCAGGTAGCCTTATGGTTAGAGCGTTGGGCCAGTAAACGAAAGGTGACAAGGTAAAAATCTGTCGTTCTACCCCTGAGCAAAGAAGTTAACCCACTGTTCCCTGGCGCCGAAGATGTCGATTAAGGCAGCCCCTCGCACCTCTCTGATTCAGAGGGGTTGGGTTAAATGCGGAAGACACATTTCAGTTGAAGGCATTCAGTTGTACAACTGACTAGGTATCCCCCTTTCCCCTAATGTTCCCCTCACACTGCCCTAACCCATCTGGACAAGAGGAATACCTATGTGAGAATGCTGTTCATCGACTACAGCTCGGCATTCAACACCATAGTACCCTCCAAGCTCGTCATCAAGCTCGAGACCCTGGGTCTCGACCCCGCCCTGTGCAACTGGGTACTGGACTTCCTGACGGGCCGCCCCCAGGTGGTGAGGGTAGGCAACAACATCTCCTCCCCGCTGATCCTCAACACTGGGGCCCCACAAGGGTGCGTTCTGAGCCCTCTCCTGTACTCCCTGTTCACCCACGACTGCGTGGCCACACACGCCTCCAACTCAATCATCAAGTTTGCGGACGACACAACAGTGGTAGGCTTGATTACCAACAACGACGAGACGGCCTACAGGGAGGAGGTGAGGGCCCTCGGAGTGTGGTGTCAGGAAAATAACCTCACACTCAACGTCAACAAAACTAAGGAGATGATTGTGGACTTCAGGAAACAGCAGAGGGAACACCCCCCTATCCACATCGATGGAACAGTAGTGGAGAGGGTAGCAAGTTTTAAGTTCCTCGGCATACACATCACAGACAAACTGAATTGGTCCACTCACACAGACAGCATCGTGAAGAAGGCGCAGCAGCGCCTCTTCAACCTCAGGAGGCTGAAGAAATTTGGCTTGTCACCAAAAGCACTCACAAACTTCTACAGATGCACAATCGAGAGCATCCTGGCGGGCTGTATCACCGCCTGGTATGGCAACTGCACCGCCCTCAACCGTAAGGCTCTCCAGAGGGTAGTGAGGTCTGCACAACGCATCACCGGGGGCAAACTACCTGCCCTCCAGGACACCTACACCACCCGATGTCACAGGAAGGCCATAAAGATCATCAAGGACATCAACCACCCGAGCCACTGCCTGTTCACCCCGCTATCATCCAGAAGGCGAGGTCAGTACAGGTGCATCAAAGCTGGGACCGAGAGACTGAAAAACAGCTTCTATCTCAAGGCCATCAGACTGTTAAACAGCCACCACTAACACTGAGTGGCTGCTGCCAACACACTGACACTGACTCAACTCCAGCCACTTTAATAATGGGAATTGATGGGAAATGATGTAAATATATCACTAGCCACTTTAAACAATGCTACCTTATATAATGTTACTTACCCTACATTATTCATCTCATATGCATACGTATATACTGTAGTCTATATCATCGACTGTATCCTTATGTAATACATGTTTCACTAGCCACTTTAAACTATGCCACTTTGTTTACATACTCATCTCATTTGTACATACTGTACTCGATACCATCTACTGTATCTTGCCTATGCTGCTCTGTACCATCACTCATTCATATATCCTTATGTACATATTCTTTATCCCCTTACACTGTGTACAAGACAGTAGTTTTGGAATTGTTAGTTAGATTACTTGTTATTACTGCATTGTCGGAACTAGAAGCACAAGCATTTCGCTACACTCGCATTAACATCTGCTAACCATGTGTATGTGACAAATAAAATTTGATTTGATTTGATTTGATTTCCTGACATTCACTATATGATCAAAAGTATGTGCACTTGCTTGTTAAACATCATGGGCATCAATATGGAGTACTGTGTGAGTGTTTGTCTCAAAAAGCATCTTGCTTCAATCAGTTTATTCCAGTTAAGAATCAAATGTATTACTTGTAACAGCAACAGTTCCAACCTAAACTTGTTTTCAGCAATCATTTCTACAGTAAAATGTACAGTAGGCCTGATCATTTTTCACCTGTACTGTTTCTTAGGGTTGCACTAGCTAGCTTGCTTTGGCTAATGTTAGCTAGCTATTAGCTGAAAACAAGGGGATTGTTTGAAAGAGAAACTCACATCTACTACTATGAGAGATAGCACTCCCTTATTTCTGCTTATCATCATCACCTGTTATAAAATGACAACAATGCCGTGCTAATTGACTTACTTTCCCACTGTCGAAGCACTGTTTCCTGACGCATTCTGCCCTGTTCTGAAATAACTCCCTGTTTAACGTTAACGTCATGTTGTGCCAGGATGTTTGGTCAGGACATGTCATTTTATTAATTTGGTCGTGTCGAGAGACTCATTACTAAGCATTTCCCCACACAAAACAGATTGTGGGCGCTCCTCGATATTTCTCAAAGTTTGTATGAAAGAGACAAAAAGTAATCACTGAATTTGCTCAGTCAGAACTTGTGGCTAGCAGGAGTCCATTTCATGACAGCGGTGAGTGATGGCGAGCGGGAATAACAATCAGTGGCTTGAACAACAGCGCTGCAGCGTGTGGGTCGCGGAGTGATCTTCTAGAAAACTGCAGATAAAAGATCCGGTAAACAGCGAAGCACATGGGCATCTCCCTCTACAACCTCTCCCCAAACTGAGACCGCTGATAAGTAGAGAGCGCACTGAACGGATAGCGCGGTTGCACTTGGCCAAATGAATTCAATTAATGAAATAATTATACATTTACGTCGCGACCAACCATTAACAGGTCCACGACCCACTTTGGGTCTCGACCCATACTTTAAGAAACGCTGGTCTAGAATGTCATTGTATGCTGTAGAGTTAAGATTTCGCTTCACTGGTCACATTGGCAGTAAACCTACCCTAACCAGAAACCGTGGATTGATGGCTGCCAATGTTTGTCTATGGAGATTGCATGGCTGTGTGCTCGATTTTCTATACGTGTCAGCAACGGGTGTAACTGAAATAGTCAAATCCACTCATTTGAATGGGTGTCCACATACTTCTGTATATATAATGTATATTCTACTTATTTTGAGATTAATCTCATCATTGATAACCCAATATTTCCACTGGTGATAATATGCTATGTGTGCATACAGTATCTGCTCATTCTGCAAAGGTATCTGGCACGATCAAATCTCAATCTACTAATGTTCTATTGGAATTACTTAGGACTTTAATTATATTTCTATGGGGGTAGATCAGCTTTAATATTGCAGACAGATTGTAGCTTCCATCAATGTAATTGTCTGCATATTTTCCAATCACCCATCTTTTTTGGGGGTATATACACACACACACAAACCCACATTATTTATATATATATATATATATATATATATATAAACTTACATACACATTTCAAAAATATATATTTTCCTTTATTTCCTGCAAACCCTACCATCCCTCCCCTAGTTGGAGTAAACTAATAAACAATAACACTTAGGCTTCTACTTCCAGTTTATACATACTATGTACATTTTACAGACACAATCTATTTTACAATAGCTATATTTTGTTTGTTTTTAGTCCTGGCCTTCATCTATTTCTGATGTCCACACAATTCTATTTGCCATATTTTAACTCTGCTATTTCACAACAGTTCTGAACCTATATACATTTTACAGACACTGTATATTTTACAATTACTTTGGACTTTCCTGGAGTAGGCTACAATATGCAGTGTTATCAAAAAATGACATCTTAAAAGGGGAACAGCAGTAAAGGTTTGGTCACGCAGATTGAGGATGTGAATACAGTTGCCTCCTCAAGCCCCAAAGGTAATTTACTAGGTATAAGTTGAGTGCGAACACATTCTCTCTTGTACAATAAATAGCCTAATGACCTGGAGAAGAAAGGCAGAGCATGATAATATGCATACAGTGGCTAGTGAAAGTATTCACCCCCGTTGGCATTTAGCCTATTTTGTTGTCTTACAAACTTGGAATTAAAATAGTTTTTTTTGGGGGGGGGGGGGTTGTTTCATTTAATTTACACAACATGCCTACCACTGTGAAACAAACAAGAAATAAGACAAAAAAAACAGAAAACTTGAGCATGCGTAACTATTCACCCCCCCCCCCCCAAAAGTCAATACTTTGTAGAGCCACCTTTTGCAGCATTACAGCTGCAAGTCTCTGAGGGTATGTCTCTATAAGCTTGGCACATCGAGCCACTGGGATTTTTGCCCATTCTTCAAGGCAAAACTGCTCCAACTCCTTCAAGTTGGATGGGTTCCGCTGGTGTACAGCAAGCTTTAAGTCATACCACCGATTCTCAATTGGATTGAGGTCTGGGCTTTGACTAGGCCATTCCAAGACATTTAAATGTCTCCCCTTAAACCACTCAAGTGTCGCTTTAGCAGTATGCATAGGGTCATTGTCCTGCTGGAAGGTGAACCTCCATCCCAGTCTAAAATCTCTGGAAGACTGAAACAGGTTTCCCTCAAGAATTTCCCTGTATTTAGCGCCATCCATCATTCCTTCAATTCTGACCAGTTTCCTTGTCCCCGCCGATGACAAATGGGATGGTGTTCTCTGGGTAATGAGAGGTGTTGGGTTTGCACCAGACATAGCGTTTTCCTTGATGGCCAAAAAGCAACATTTTAGTCTCATCTGACCATAGTACCCTCATCCACATGTTTGGGGAGTCTCCCACATGCCTTTTGGCGAACGCCAAATGTGTTTGTTTATTCTTTAAGCAATGGCTTTCTTCTAGCCACTCTTCAGTAAAGCCCAGCTCTGTGGAGTGCACGGCTTAAAGTGGTCCTATGGACAGATACTCCCATCTCTGCTGTGGAGCTTTGCAGCTCCTTCAGTGTTTTCTTTGATCACTTTGTTGCCTCTCTGATTAATGCCCTCCTTGTCTGCTCCATGTTTTTTGGTAGGCGGCCCTCTCTTGGCAGGTTTGTTGTGGTGCCATATTCTTTCAATTTTTTAATAATGGATTTAATGGTGCTCTGTGGAATGTTAAAAGTTTCTGATATTTTTTTATAACCCAACCTTGATCTGTACTTCTCCACAACTTTGTCCCTGACCTGTTAGGAGAGCTCCTAGGTCTTCATAGTGCTGCTTGCTTGGGGGTGCCCCTTGCTTAGTGGTGTTGCAGACTCTGGGGCCTTTCAGAGCAGGTGTATATATACTGAGATCATGTGACACTTAGATTGCACACAGGTGGACTTTATTTAACTAATTCTGTGACTTCTGAAGGTAATTGGTTGCACCAGATCTTATTTAGGGGCTTCATAGTAAAGGGGGTGAATACATAGGCACGCACCACTTTAACTTTTTTTTATAGTTATTTTTTTCATTTGACTTCACCAATTTGGACTATTTTGTGTATTTCCATTACATGAAATCCAAATAAAAATCTATTTAAATTACAGGTTGTAATGCAACAAAATAGGAAAAATGCTGCAGTGATTGTTTTACAGTTGATTATGTCAGTAACCCGCTGTCCAACTCTCTCTGATAAAGACACTACATTTCAATTCAAGGGGCTTTATTGGCATGGGAAACATATGTTTACATTGTCAAAGCAAGTGAAATAGATAATAAACAAAAGTTACATAAACAATATCAAATGTACAGTAAACATTATACTCACAAAAGTTCCAAAAGAATAAAAACATTTCACATGTCATATTATGTCATATACAGTGTTGTAATGATGTGCAAATAGTTAAAGTACAAAAGTACAAAAAATAAATAAACAAATCTAGGTTGTATTTACAATGGTGTTTGTTCTTCACTGGTTGCCCTTTTCTTGTGGCAACAGGTCACAAATCTTGCTGCTGTGATTCCACACTGTGGTAATTTCACCCAGTAGATATGGGAGTTTATCAAAATCGGATTTGTTTTCAAATTATTTGTGGATCTGTGTAATCTGAGGGAAATATGTGTCTCTAATACGGCCATACATTTGGCAGGAGCTGAGGAAGTGCATCTCAGTTTCCACCTCATTTTGTGGGCAGTGAGCACATAGCTTGTCTTCTCTTAAGAGCCAGATCTGCTTTCGGCGGCCTTTCTCAATAGCAAGGCTCACTGAGTCTGTACATAGTCAAAGATTTCCTTCATTTTGGTCAGTCACAGTGGTCAGGTTTTCTGCCACTGTGTTTAGGGCCAAATAGCATTCTAGTTTTTTGTAAATTCTTTCAATGTGTCAAGTAATTATCTTTTTGTTTTCTCATGATTTGGTTGGGTCTAATTGTGCTGTTGGGGCTCTGTGGGGTCTGTTTGTGAACAGAGCCCCAGGACCGGCTTGCTTAGGAGACTCTTCTCCAGGTTAATTTCTCTGTAGGCGATGGCTTTATTATGGAAGGTTTGGGAATCACTTCCTTTTAGGTGGTTGTAGAATTTAACTTCTCTTTTCTGGCTGGTATCGGCCTAATTCTGCTCTGCAAGCATTATTTGGTGTTTTACATTGTACACAGAAGATATTTCTATTGTCAAAGATTCACTTGCGGGTGAAGCACATTCCAGATGACGAATCTGATAACAGTGATTCTATTGTGACTTAACAAGACACAGGGTTCTTTAAAAGCCCATCCCTCTATCCCTACATCCCCCTGTTCCTCCACCTCTCAATCCCATCATCAATTCATCCCTCCATCCACGTCCCTCCATTCCTACATCCCACCATCCCTCTGTCATCAGGCAGTGTCTGGTAATGAGTGTTTAATTAGATGGGCTGTTTCAATTATCAGCCAGCCAACAGTAGCACCAATTACACTACATATTATACAACCCATTGGGGAGGAGACTGGCTTATGTAGCAGTATACCTACAGGGTGAATATGACCTCATAGTGTAGCAGTATACCTACAGGGTGAATATGACCTCATAGTGTAGCAGTATACCTACAGGGTGAATATGACCTCATAGTGTAGCAGTATACCTACAGGGTGAATATGGCTTCATAATGTAGCAGTATACCTACAGGGTGAATATGACCTCATAGTGTAGCAGTATACCTACAGGGTGAATATGACTTCATAGTGTAGCAGTATACCTACAGGGTGAATATGACCTCATAGTGTAGCAGTATACCTACAGGGTGAATATGACATATTGTAGCAGTATACCTACAGGGTGAATATGGCTTCATAATGTAGCAGTATATCCTGCAGCATTAACAGAGCAGTACCTATAGAGATCAGTAGCTGGAGGGGCCTGCAGGCAAAACCATCACATTCCTCATATTCGGATGGATCTAGAAAATACAAATAAAGAAGAGGAGAAGGAGTGGGAAAAGGAGGAGGGGAAGAAGCAGTGGTGGAGAAAGAGGAGGAGGGAGAGGAGGGCTGTTGCTGCAGCCCCAGTACTAGTGCAGCAGAGGGAGAGAGTGTGTGTGTGTCTGTGTGTGAGAGAGAGAAAGAGAGAGAGAGAGAGAGAGAGAAACGGCAGACTGACTGGCTGTGTGAGACTAACAAATGGTTGCCATGCAGCAGGAGGGGGGAACGTGCTTTTGGAGGGAGAGGTAGAGAGACAGAATGATAATGAAGAGGAGGAGGAGGAGGCAGCGAACCTGATGCTGAGCCATCTGACCAGCAGATGGGGGTTAGTCTTGTGTATCTAATGAGAGGACTATGGATGGAGAGATACATTTACGGAGGGAGGGCTGTGTGTGTGTGCGTAGCGTGCTCTAGGAAACAGCAGTTCTCCAGTAGAAACAGAAACAGAAACAGCAGCAACAGGTTGGAAAGAATGTCACGACAGTGAGCTGCCTGCCTTCCTGCTGCCTACCTCTTCTCTACCCAACCACATCACATCTTCTGTCAACAGCACATCGCCTATCTCTCTCTCTCTCTCTCTCTCTCTCTCTCTCTCCTTTTCTCCCTCCCTCTCTCTCTCTCTCTCTCTCCTTTTCTCCCTCCCTCTCTCTCCTTTTCTCCCTCCCTCTCTCTCTCGCTCTCTCTCCTTTTCTCCCTCCCTCTCTCTTTTGCTATAACTCTCATTCTCTTACACTCTTTCTCCCACTATCTTCTCCCTCTCTCTCTGATCCATTTTTCTCATTTTCTCCTCTATCCCTCTCTCCCACTATTTTCTCTCTCTCCTCTCTCTCTCTCTTGCCACCTGCTGCTCAGTCATACCCCAGGCAGAAAGAGGCTAGTGTTGGTATCGTATGAGAGCAGTCCTCATTCCTCACAGAGCTCTGTCTTTTCTCCTTTCTGTTATCATGTGTTGTCAGTCTACATCACCTCCTTTTGTGATGAGATTACACCATCTGGCCAGCTGCTACTCACAACAAGCAACAGGTACAGAGGCTTTCTCCTTATTATACTATGCACCACAATGCATGTGTGATGTCAGGTTTTTGTTTGATATCCTATCGCTTATATGGTTTATGCCATGATGCATTTTCATTTAGTTACGGCATCAATGGAGAATAAGTCGAACTGAATTCGACATAGGCTTTGAACCGCATGTTACTGTTGTGCGGACTGTGTGTGTTTGATGTTATGACTGAACGTTAGATTGTCGTGTCTCTGTCTGTCTTCCTCTGTCTCTCTGGTGTGTATGTCCATGTTAGCGGTCTGCCGACTTCAGTTATGTGTACGATGAACAGAGGAGCTGGAGCGTGTGGATGTTTTAACGTTGTGTTTGATTAGATATTTACAGAGGAGCTATTTATAGATGACTATTTATTAGTGTTTCATTTCATTCAGTTCAATCATATTGGGTGGTTTCATTTGGTGGTTTAGATACGTACAGTTGCCAAAGTAAATTATTTAGATTAAATTGTATGTTATAGTAAATTCTAAACAGTACAGGAATTTAGTCTCCTTATGGGATCCTTTTATGACAAAACGTGCAGATATACAGTGAACAATCTAAGGTAAACGACTCCAACACAGCACCAACCCCCTCTCTTCCTCTGCTCTCTCCCTGTCTCGGTCTTTCTCTCTCTCTCGCTCTCTCCACTCTCTGCCTCTCTCTCTCTCTCTGTCTCTCTCCAGGTAGCATGCAGGCTTCTCCCCGTCTGGGCGTGTGTTCACCATGTGAAGCTAGCTTCCTGCTATGAGCGTGTGTTCACCAGGGTCATATTCATTAGTGTACACTGTAGCAAAATGGAAAACAAAAACAAGCGTTTCTCATTGGACAAGTCCAGGTAGTCCCCCCTGTTTCAGTCCGTTTTCTTCAGTTTGGTGCTAGTGAACACCACCCATGTGTAGCCTCCACTATAACCACTCCCCGACTGCTATGAGTGACAGTGAAATGCTTCTCAACTCCTTGATCCTGTCGGAACAGAAGGCAGCATTTGCCTTCATAGGGATGTTGCTGCTGGTCCTGGGCCTGCTCATAGTCCGGTGTTTCAGGATCCTTCTGGACCCCTACAGTAGCATGCCCTCCTCCAACTGGTCTGATGGGATAGAGGGCCTGGAGAAAGGGACATTTGAATATGCACTGACCTAACACAGAAGGATACACACATCACATACATTGATTGCAGAGGCACGTATGCACGTACACAAGCATGCACACAGGAACGAGTATGCATTCATGCACACACACACAGAAAACACACACACACCACAGACACATTAGATCCCAGCCAGCCCCTGAAAACTGGAATGAATTAACTGAAGATGAAGCTGTTTCTGTGAGCTTTTACTGAAACTCTGTCCAGCTCATTGTCTTAGGTAGGCTTTGCTTTCGTCGTCCGAGGGACTATAGCGTCACGTAGGACTGACGCCACCTGTGGAAAGACAATGCGTTCCACATGGGTAACATGTGAGTTGGTATTGAGCCTGGTTAGAGAGAACAGAGAACCATGCCTGTGGCAAGATGGAGGTCTCAGGGAAAACCACACATCTAGTGATTAATTTGGAGAAAGGTGAGAACGGACTAATTCTGATCCTGATTCAGACAGGAGTAACATGGAGGAGAGGATCCCATCTTTCACATGGCTCTGCTCTACACAACACAGTAATGTACGGATGGAAACAGGGTAATACAAGAATACCATACCAGAGCTAATCAACCATCAAAGTGCTGTTTGCCTGTCATCCTAATGGATTGTTGTGTAGTTCATTTAGGACGGTCCTATAGAACAAGATTGTTATATTATAGTAAGACTGATATTGACTGACCAACATTGTTCTCAGTTTCAAACAGATGATGTTAATAATGTTGATGATGGCGAAGATGAGGAGGAGGAGGAGAAGAAGGATGATGATAATGATATTTTTTTTATTTAACCTTTATTTAACTAGGCAAGTCAGTTAAGAACAAATCCTTATTTACAATGATGGCCTACTTGGGCCAAACCCGGACGACGCTGGGCCAATTATGTGCCGCGCTATGGGACTCCCAATCACGGCCGAATGTGATACAGCCTGGATGATGATGATAGGGATGATAACATTGATGATGATGATGGTGGTGATGATAATAATGATGATGATAACATTGACGATGATAATGACTAGTGCATTACATGTGTGTCATGTTCTTTTGTAAACCTACTGATCTGGCAGAGAGATACTATGTCTGAACTGTGATTTATCTGGACATGGTGTACAGAACTGTTTCTAATCAATGCAGCAATGGTCTTCAGAGTGAGTACTGTATGTATGTACTGTTGATGAGAGAAGAGAAGAGAAGAGTTGGGAGAGTCTTGTCACTGGCTGTCTCCTGAGGGAAAGGTTACTGGGATAATGATGGTGGAGGAGTGTTTATCCACACTGCACACGCCTCACCCTTCTTCACCCCATCCTACCCTGCACAGTCTCATCCCCTCCTCACCCATCCTCCCCTGCACATGAGTCCCTCTCTCATCCCTCCTCACCCCTCCTCCCTGGCACAAGACTAACTCTCTCACCCCTCCTCATGCTTCTTACCCCCTCCTTCCTCTCCTTTATCTACTCACCCTTCCTCCTCCTCACACATACTCACTCCTCCACACCATCCTCCTCACTCTTCCTCACTCCTCCTAACCCTAGGAATGGAGGAGAGAGCCCTCACCCAGACAGAAACAGAATGTTCATCTCAATGCTGTGAATCTGCCTTACTGTGACCTATGGGTTTACGTGCCTTTGTTTAGAAATATTTGCCCGTGTGTGTGTGTGCACATGCTTGTGTGTGTATCTGTGTGTGCACGCACGTGTGTGTGTGATCATGCTTGTATGTGTGCGTGCGTATGTCATGATGACTGATGACGGTGTATCTACTCAACTGTTGCTCAGAGCCAGAGGAAGAGACAACTCATTGCTGTTGGAATAAATCATGTCAAATAAAAACTACTTTATTTAAACAAATTCATTATTAATGCTTCCTGTGTCTACAAAATATATGATAAAACAATTCACACATCTATTCAATCACTTATAGTCTTGAATACTAACATCGAAGTGATTGATGTATTACTGATATATGGACTAAAACGGATACCACAATGGCCCTCAAAGAACTTCACTGGACTTTATGCAAACTTTATGCAAACTGGAAACCACATATCCTGAGGCTGCATTTATTGTAGCTCCTGAAATTCTATCAACATATTGATTGTTGTACTCGCGCTGCTAAAACCCTTGACCGTTTCTATACTACTTTCCAGAAAGTAGTATAGTAAAGTAGTCCCCGCCCTCCATTCGGCAAATCAGACCACAATTCAATCTTGCTTCTCCCCTCCTATAGGCAGATACTCAAACAGGATGCACCCGTAGTGAGGACTAGAGGTCGACCGATTATGATTTTTCAACGCCTATACCGATTATTGGAGGACCAAAAAAAGCCGATACCGATTAATCAGACGATTTTTTAATTTTGTAATAATGACAATTACAACAATACTGAATGAACACTTATTTTAACTTAATATAATAATGAAACATGTTCAATTTGGTTTAAATAATGCAAAAACAAAGTGTTGGAGAAGTAAAAGTGCAATATGTGCCATGTAAGAAAGCGAACGTTTGAGTTCCTTGCTCAGAACATGAGAACATATGAAAGTTGCTGGTTCCTTTTAACATGAGACTTCAATATTCCAAGGTAAGAGGTTTTTAGGTTGTAGTTAATATATAGTATTTATAGGACTATTTCTCTCTATACCATTTGTATTTCATATACCTTTGACTACTGGGATGTTCTTATAGGCACTAACAGTATAGCTTCCGTCCCTTTCCTCGCTCCTACCTGGGCTCGAACCAGGAACACATCGACAACAGCCACACTCGAAGCAGCGTTACCCATCGCTCCACAAAAGCCTTGCAGAGCAAGGGGAATAACTACTCCAAGTCTCAGAGCGAGTGACGTTTGAAACGCTATTAGCGCGCACCTCGCTAACTAGCCAGCCATTTCACATCGGTTACACCAGCCATTAAGCTGATAGGCTTGAAGTCATAAACAGCGCTGTGCTTGTGAAGAGCTGCTGGCAAAACGCACGACAGTGCTGTTTGAATGAATGCTTACGAGCCTGCTGCTGCCTACCATCGCTCAGTCAGACTGCTCTATCAAATCATAGACTTAATTACAACATAACACACAGAAATACGAGACTTTGGTCATTAATATGGTCGAATCCGGAAACTATCATTTTGAAAACAAGTGAAATACGGAACCGTTCAGCATTTTATCTAACGGGTGTCATCCCCAAGTCTAAATATTCTTGTTACATTGCAGAACCATGAATGTTATGTCATAATTACGTAAAATTCTGGCAAATTAGTTCGCAATGAGCCAGGCTGCCCAAACTGTTGCATATACCCTGACTCTGCGTGCAATGAACGCAAGAGAAGTGACACAATTTCACCTGGTTAATATTGCCTGCTCACCTGGATTTCTTTTAGCTAAATATGCAGGTTTAAAAATATATACTTCTGTGTATTGATTTTAAGAAAGGCATTGATGTTTATGGTTAGGTACAGTCGTCCAACGATTGTCCTTTTTTCGCAAATGCGCTTTTGTTAAATCATCCCCCAGTGTTGCATTGATTATATGCTAGATAAGGACACGCTAGATAAACTAGTAATATCATCAACCATGTGTAGTTATAACTAGTGATTGTTTTTTATTAGATAAGTTTAATGCTAGCTAGCAATTTACCTTGGCTTCTACTGCATTCGCATAACAGTCAGGCTCCTCGTGGAGTGCAAAGAGAGGCAGGTGGTTAGAGCGTTGGACTAGTTAACTGTAAGGTTGCAAGATTGGATCCCCCGAGCTGACAAGGTGAAAAATCTGTCGTTCGAACCCTGAACAAGGCCGTTAACCCACCGTTCCTAGGCCGTCATTGAAAATAAGAATGTGTTCTTAACTGACTTGCCTAGTTAAATAAAGGTATAATTTTTTTTTTTAAATAGGCTAAATTGGCGCCCAAAAATACCGATTTCCGATTGCTATGAAAACTTGAAATCGGCCCTAATTAATCAGCCATTCCGACCTCTAGTCAGGACTATTCAACGCCGGTCTGACCAATCCAAATCGCGCTTCAAGATTGTTTTGATCATGTGGACTGGGATATGTTCAGAGTAGCTTCAGAAAATAACATTGACACATATACTGATACGGTGAATGAGTTTATGTATTACTGATATATAGCTCTCGCCAGTTCGTACAACACTATTGTTTCTAAGATGGCGTAGCAGTCAGACGTCTTTGTCTTGTCTCGTGTATATATCTTTCTTTTTCCTCGCATTCTTTTTAATATTTTTCCTAAACCTCAACTTCAAAATACTCTCCTGCAACCCGCCTCACCCAATGTGGTGTGCATCTGTTTTTTTTCTAAGTATTTCTATTTACCTTCCAAACTGGAATACCTCAACTGAAGCTAGCTAGCTAACTAGCTACCAGCTATCAGTCAGCTAACCACTGCTAGAGGTCATCAGCTAACCTTTAGCTCGGAAAGCTCTCGTACAACGCGTTTCAAACCAGAGCATACCGGACCTATTTTTCTCTCCATATCCCCGGATTCCTACCTCAAAATCTGAACCTTTTCATCTGGATCATGGCAGCTAGCTAACTGCAACCCGGGTTGACAACTCCTGGCTAACGTTTCCGTCCCGGAGCAAGCACCAACTAGCCTGGAGCTAGCCCATGCTAGACCCATCTCCCGGCTAGGGCTCCTGGGCTACTCCTGAAGCCCACTCCTCGGCTACAATATCCGGACCCTTTCTACTGCCGGTACGGGGCACGGAACCCCGCCGATCCTTCACGACTGGAATACCGACATAATCTGCCCGAGGATCCCAACAGGCCCCTCAGGCGCGACTTCCCCTGAAGGCCCATTCTGCTAAACGCGGTCTGCTAGCTGTCTATAGCATATTGGACTGTTAGCTGATCAATTGGCCAGTTTCTTGGACCACTATACCCATTTTGCCAATTGGACTTGGACCCCTCTGCTACTTGGAACCCTACTAATTCCATGACTGGTCTATCGACGTCACCGCACGAGGAGGCAAAAACAGACTTTACCTCATCACGACGTCCCTCTAAGGCCCTTATGCTAGTTTGCTAGTCCCGGCCTGCTAACTGCTAGCTTGCTAGCCCTGGCCTGCTAACTGTCTGAATCGCCGTGTCCCCAGCCAGCCCAACCACTCACTGGACCCATACGATCACTTGGCTACGTATGCCTCTCCCTAATATCAATATGCCTTGTCCATTACTGTCCTGGTTAGTGATTACTGTCTTATTTCACTGTAGAGCTTCTAGCCCTGCTCAAAATGCCTTAACCAGCCATGTTGTTCCACCTCCCACATATACGATGACATCACCTGGTTTAAACGTCTCTAGAGACGATATCTCTCTCATCATTACTCAATGCCTAGGTTTACCTCCAATGTACTCTCTTCCTACCATACCCTTGTCTGTACATTATGTCTTGAATCTATGCTATCGTGCCCAGAAACCTGTGCCCTTTACTCTCTGTTCCGAATGTGCTAGACGGCCAGTTCTTATAGCCTTTAGCCGTACCCTTATCCTACTTCTCCTGTGTTCCTCTGGTGATGTAGAGGTTAATCCAGGACCTGCAGTGCTTAGCTCGACTCCTACTCCCCAGGTGCTCTCATTTGTTGACTTCTGTAACCATAAAAGCCTTGGTTTCATGCATGTTAACATTAGAAGCCTACTCCCTAAATTTGCTTTATTCACTGCTTTAGCACATTCTGCCAACCCAGATGTTTTAGCCGTGTCTGAATCCTAGCTTAGGAAAACCACCAAAAACCCGGAAATTTCCATCCCTAACTATAACATTTTCCGCCAAGATAGAACTGCCAAAGGGGGCGGTGTTGCAATATACTGCAGAGATAGCCTGCAGAGTTCTATCTTACTATCCAGGTCTGTACCAAAACAATTCGAGCTTCTACTTCTAAAATTCCACCTTTCCAGAAACAAGTCTCTCACCGTTACCGCTTGCTATAGACCACCTTCTGCCCCCAGCTGTGCCCTGGACACCATATGTGAATTGATTGCCCCCATCTATCTTCTGAGCTCGTGCTGCTAGGTGACCTAAACTGGGACATGCTTAACACTCCGGCCATCCTACAATCTAAACTTGATGCCCTCAATCTCACAAATTAACAATGAACCTACCAGGTACAACCCCAAATCCGTAAACACGGGCACCCTCATAGATATCATCCTAACTAACTCGCCCTCCAAATACACCTCTGCTGTTTTCAACCAAGATCTCAGCGATCACTGCCCCATTGCCTGCATCCGTAATGGGTCTGCGGTCAAACGACCACCCCTCATCACTGTCAAACGCTCCCTAAAACGCTTCAGCGAACAGGCCTTTCTAATTGACCTGGCTGGGGTATCCTGGAATGACATTGACCTCATCCCGTCAGTAGAGGATGCCTGGTTATTCTTTAAAAGTGCCTTCCTCACTATCTTAAATGTAAAAAAAATAGGACTTAGAACAAAATAATGTAGAACTAGGAATAGATATAGCCCTTGGTTCACTCCAGACCTGTCTGCCCTTGACCAGCACAAAAACATCCTGTGGCGTTCTGCATTAGCATCGAATAGCCCCCGTGATATGCAACTTTTAAGGAAAGTTAGGAACCAATATACAAAGGCAGTTAGGAAAGCTAAGACTAGCTTTTTAAACAGAAATGTGCATCCTGTAGTACAAACTCAAAAAGGTTCTGGGACACTGTAAAGTCCATGGAGAATAAGAGCACCTCCTCCCAGCTGCCCACTGCACTGAGACTAGGAAACACTGTCGCTATTGATAAATCCACAATAATTGAGAATTTCAATAAGCATTTTTCTACGGCCGGCCATGCTTTCCACCTGGCTACCCCTACACCGGTCAACAGCCCTGCGCTCCCCACAGCAACTCGCCCAAACTTCCCCCGCTTCTCCTTCACCCAAATCCAGATAGTTGATGTTCTGTAATAGCTGCAAAATCTGGACCCCTACAAATCAGCCGGTCTAGACAATCTGTACCCTCTCTTTCTAAAATTATCTGCCGAAATTGTTGCAACCC
The DNA here is from genome assembly GCF_045791955.1 of Oncorhynchus clarkii lewisi. Taxonomy (NCBI): domain Eukaryota; kingdom Metazoa; phylum Chordata; class Actinopteri; order Salmoniformes; family Salmonidae; genus Oncorhynchus; species Oncorhynchus clarkii. The sequence continues at coordinate 42,410 of NW_027261032.1, forward strand.
CTATTACTAGCCTGTTCAACCTCTCTTTCGTATCATCTGAGATTCCCATAGATTGGAAAGCTGCCGCGGTTCTCCCCCTCTTCAAGGAGGGAGACACTCTAGACCCAAACAGCTACAGACCTATATCTATTCTACCCTGCCTTTCTAAGGTCTTTGAAAGCCAAGTTAACAAACAGATTACGGACCATTTCGAATCTCACCGTACCTTCTCCGCTATGCAATCTGGTTTCAGAGCTGGTCATGGGTGCACCTCAGCCACGCTCCAGGTCCTAAACGATATCATAACCGCCATCGATAAGAGACATTACTGTGCAGCCGTATTCATCGAACTGGCTAAGGCTTTCGACTCTGTCAATCACAACATTCTTATTGGCAAACTCAACAGCCTTGGTTTCTCAAATGATTGCCTCGCTTGGTTCACCAACTACTTCTCCGATAGAGTTCAGTATGTCAAATTGGAGGGCCTGTTGTCCGGACCTCTGGCAGTCTATGGGGGTGCCACAGGATTCAAGTCTCGGGCCAACTCTTCTCTGTATACATCAATGATTTCACTCTCGCTGCTGGTGATTCTTTGATTCACCTCTACGCAGACGACACCATTCTGAAAACCTCTGACCCTTCGTTGAACACTGTGTTAACTAACCTCCAGATGAGCTTCAATGCCATACAACTCTCCTTCCGTGGCCTCCAACCGCTCTTAAATGCAAGTAAAACTAAATGCATGCTCTTCAGCCGATCACTGCCCCCACCTGCCTGCCCGTCCAGCATCACTACTCTGGACGGTTCTGACTTAGAATATGTGGACAACTACAAATACCTAGGTGTCTGGTTAGACTAAACTCTCCTTCCAGACTCACATTAAACATCTCCAATCCAAAATTAAATCTATAATCGGCTTCCTATTTCGCAACAAAGCATCCTTCACTCATCCTGCCAAACATACACTCGTAAAACTGACCACCCTACTGATCCTCGACTTCGGCGATGTCATTTACAAAATAGCCTCAAACACTCTACTCAACAAATTGGATGCAGTCTATCACAGTGCCATCCGTTTTGTCACCAAAGCCCCATATACTACCCACCACTGAGACCTGTATGATCTCGTTGGCTGGCCCTCGCTTCATACTCGTCGCCAAACCCACTGGCTCCAGGTCATCTACAAGTCTCTGCTAGGTAAAGCCCCGCCTCATCTCAGCTCACTGGTCACCATAGCAGCACCCACCCATAGCACGCGCTCCAGCAGGTATATCTCACTGGTCACCCCCAAAGCCAATTCTTCATTTGGCCTCCTCTCCTTCATGTTCTCTGCTGCCAATGACTGGAACGAACTGCAAAAATCCCTGAAGCTGGAGACTCTTACCTCCCTAACTAACTTTAAGCACCAGCTGTCAGAGCAGCTCACAGATCACTGCACCTGTACATAGCTCATCTGTAAATAGCTCATCCCCATACTGTATCATTTATTTATTTATTTTGCTCCTTCGCACCCCAGTATCTCAACTTGCACATTCATCTTCTGCACATTCTACCATTCCAGTGTTTAATTGCTATATTGTAATTACTTCGCCACCATGGCCTATTTATTGCCTTACCGCTCTTATCCTACCTCATTCGCACATGCTGTATATAGATTTTTCTACTGTATTATTGATTGTATGTTTGTTTATTCCATGTGTAACTCTGTGTTGCTGTATGTGTCGAACTGCTTTGCTTTATCTTGACCAGGTCGCAGTTGCAAATGAGAACTTGTTCTCAACTAGCCTACCTGGTTAAATAAAAGGGGAAATAAATAAATAAATACAAATATCAGGAAGTGCATAGGAGATGTTGTACCCACAATGACTATTAAAACCTACCCCAACTAGAAACCATGGATAGATGGGAGCATTTGGGCAAAACCGAAAGCCCGAACCTTTGCATTTAACCAGGGCCAGAAGACTGGGAATATGGAAGAACACACAGTGTAGTTATTCCCTCTGCAAAGCAATCAAGGTGGCTAAACGTCGGTATAGGGACAAAGTTGAGTCCTAGTTCAACGGCTCTGAAACGAGCCGTATGTGGCAGGGTCTACAGACAATCATGGATTATAAAGGGAAAACCAGCCACATCGCGGACACAGATTACTTGCTTCCGTACAGGCTGAACACCTTCTTCGCTCGTTTTGAGGATAATACACTGCCACCGACGTGGCCCGCTATCAAGGACTGTGGACTCTCCTTCTCCATGGCCAACGTGAGTAAGACATTTAAGCGTGTTAACCCTCGTAAGGCTACCGGCCCAGATGATATCCCTAGCTGTGTCCTCAGAGAATGCATAGAACAGCTGGCTGGTGTGTTCACAGATATGTTCAATCTCTCCCTATCCAGGCTGTTGTTCCCATGCTTCAAGATAGCCAACATTGTCCCTGTACATAAGAAAGCAAAGGTAACTGAACTAAATGACCACCATCCCGTAGCACTCACCTCTGTCATCATGAAGTGCTTTGAGAGACTAGTCAAGGATCATATCACCTCCACTTTACCTGCCACACTAGACCCTCTTCAATTTGCTTACCGTCCCAATAGATCCACAGAATGATGCAATCGCCACTACATTGCACACTGCCTTGTCCCATCTGGACAAGAGGAATACCTATGTAAGTGTTACGTTCCCCAGTTTCTGTGTTGTAGATTGTGTATTTGAGTGTGTTTCAGGAGATGGCTTCCTGAAATCCCCCAGCAGCTGATTGGTCGACTCCACGGCTAATTGTAGCTGACCCCGCCCCCTCGTCAGGACGCAGCTGTCTCCAATTTCCAATGCCTTCTGAAGCTATATAAAAGCCAGTGTTCTGTTCAGAAGAGAGATCATTGTTGGTAGGAGATTGCAGAGAGAGATTGAATGTGATATAGATCATTGCTGAGAGAGGAGGTTGATGGTTGAGGGGTATAGCATGTTGGTCGTTGGTATGTACTATGTTAGTTGTTGTTGGTAGCAGCTTTGGTATGTTCTGTGTTTGTTGCTTTGTCAGAGCTTCTTTAATGGCCTGAGTTAGTTTTTTCTCAGTTTCATTGTGAAGTGCATTGTTTAATATTCTGTTTCATTTGTTCCCAGGGGGGAAGGGGAAGGCACCCAGGGAGTGCTTAGGCAAGAGGCCCGTGGGCATACATATACCCGTAGTATATTCACTGTCTAGGCACACAAGGTGAGACCTGGGCGGACCACCCCCTGTATTTTGGTTAGGGCACCAGGTGGTGCTAAATTAGGTAAGTAGTGGGTAGGCAGGTAAGATAGGAGAGGGCGCTTTGAGATTTACTTTCTTTGCTTTGGTTCCGTCCAGCCCCTTTTCCCCATATTACTGTATGAAGGAATACATTCAAGGTAAACTGTAAATTCTCTGCCTTTTGTCATCCTTACTCACACCTACAGTCCATACCTCTTTCACTTCGCGGAGAGTTGAGTTGTAGCAGGGTGTTGCGTTCCCTCTTCATAGAGCCGTGCGTAACAGTAAGAATACTGTTCATTGACTATAGCTCAGCATTCAACACCATAGTTCCCTCCAAGCTCATCATCAAGCTCGAGGCCCTGGGTCTGAACCCCGCCCTGTGCAACTGGGTCCTGGACTTCCTGACGGGTTGCCCCCAGGTGGTGAAGGTAGGAAACAACACCTCTTCACTGATCCTCAACACTGGGGCCCCACAAGGGTGCGTGCTCAGCCCCCTCCTCTACTCCCTGTTCACCCATGACTGCGTGGCCAAGCACGCCTCCAACTCAATCATCAAGTTTGCAGATGAAACCACAGTAGTAGGCTTGCCAACAATGATGAGACCGCCTTCAGGGAGGAGGTGAGGGCTCTGTGAGTGTGGTGCCAGGAAAATAACCTCTCACTCAAAACTAAGGAGATGATCGTGGACTTCAGGAAACGGCAGAGGGTGCACCCCCCTATCCACATCAATGGGACCACAGTGGAGAAGGTGGAAAGCTTCAAGTTCCTTGGCGTACGCATCACTGACAAACTGAAATGGTCCACCCACACAGACAGTGTGTTGAAGAAGGCGCAATAGTGCTTCTTCAACCTCAGCTTAAAACCTAAAACCCTCACAAAATTTTACAGATGCATATTTGAGAGCATCCTGTCAGGCTGTATCACCACCTGGTATGGCAACTGCACCACCCACAACCGCAAAGCTCTCCAGAGGGTGGTGCGGTCTGCCTAAAGCATTACCGGTGGCAAATTTCCCTCCCTCCTGGACACCTACAGCACCCGGTGCCATAGGAAGGCCAAAAAGATAACCAAGGGCATCAACCACCCGAGCCACTGCCTGTTCACCACGTTATCATCCAGAAGGTGAGGTCAGTACAGGTGCATCAAAGCTGGGACCGAGAAACTGAAAAACAGCTTCTATCTCAAGGCCATCATACTGTTAAACAGCCATCACTAGCACATCAGGGGCAGCTGCCTATAGACATACAGTGCCTTGCGAAAGTATTTGGCCCCCTTGAACTTGTTGACCTTTTGCCACATTTCAGGCTTCAAACATAAAGATATAAAACAGTATTTTTTTGTGAAGAATCAACAACAAGTGGGACACAATCATGAAGTGGAACGACATTTATTGGATATTTCAAACTTTTTTAACAAATCAAAAACTGAAAAATTGGGCGTGCAAAATTATTCAGCCCCTTTACTTTCAGTGCAGCAAACTCTCTCCAGAAGTTCAGTGAGGATCTCTGAATGATCCAATGTTGACCTAAATGACTAATGATGATAAATACAATCCACCTGTGTGTAATCAAGTCTCCGTATAAATGCACCTGCACTGTGATAGTCTCAGAGGTCCGTTAAAAGCGCAGAGAGCATCATGAAGAACAAGGAACACACCAGGCAGGTCCGAGATACTGTTGTGAAGAAGTTTAAAGCCGGATTTGGATACAAAAAGATTTCCCAAGCTTTAAACATCCCAAGGAGCACTGTGCAAGCGATAATATTGAAATGGAAGGAGTATCAGAACACTGCAAATCTACCAAGACCTGGCCGTCCCTCTAAACTTTCAGCTCATACAAGGAGAAGACTGATCAGAGATGCAGCCAAGAGGCCCATGATCACTCTGGATGAACTGCAGAGATCTACAGCTGAGGTGGGAGACTCTGTCCATAGGACAACAATCAGTCGTATATTGCACAAATCTGGCCTTTATGGAAGAGTGGCAAGAAGAAAGCCATTTCTTAAAGATATCCATAAAAAGTGTTGTTTAAAGTTTGCCACAAGCCACCTGGGAGACACACCAAACATGTGGAAGAAGGTGCTCTGGTCAGATGAAACCAAAATTGAACTTCTTGGCAACAATGCAAAACGTTATGTTTGGCGTAAAAGCAACACAGCTCATCACCCTGAACCCACCATCCCCACTGTCAAACATGGTGGTGGCAGCATCATGGTTTGGGCCTGCTTTTCTTCAGCAGGGACAGGGAAGATGGTTAAATTGATGGGAAGATGGATGGAGCCAAATACAGGACCATTCTGGAAGAAAACCTGATGTAGTCTGCAAAAGACCTGAGACTGGGACGGAGATTTGTCTTCCAACAAGACAATGATCCAAAACATAAAGCAAAATCTACAATGGAATGGTTCAAAAATAAACATATCCAGGTGTTAGAATGGCCAAGTCAAAGTCCAGACCTGAATCCAATCTAGAATCTGTGGAAAGAACTGAAAACTGCTGTTCACAAATGCTCTCCATCCAACCTCACTGAGCTCGAGCTGTTTTGCAAGAAGGAATGGGAAAAAATGTCAGTCTCTCGATGTGCAAAACTGATAGAGACATACCCCAAGCGACTTACAGCTGTAATCGCAGCAAAAGGTGGCGCTACAAAGTATTACCTTAAGGGGGCTGAATAATTTTGCACGCCCAATTTTTCAGTTTTGGATTTGTTAAAAAAGTTTGAAATATCCAATAAATGTTGTTCCACTTCATGATTGTGTCCCACTTGTTGTTGATTCTTCACAAAAAATACAGTTTTATATCTTTATGTTTGAAGCCTGAAATGTGGCAAAAGGTCGCAAAGTTCAAGGGGGCCGAATACTTTCGCAAGGCACTGTAGATTAGGAGGCACTGGCCACTTTTAGAAATGGATCACTAGCCAATGTAATAATGTTCCGTATCTGGCATTACTCATCTCATGTGTACAAACTGCACTCCACACTATTCTACGGTATATTAGCCACTTGTAAATTGTGTTTACATATTCCATCATCCACTTCATACTGTATTGTATTCTATACTACACCACTGACTGTTAAACAGCCATGTCCAGTACATCAGGGGTGGCTGCCTATCGACATACACTGGAGGCACTGGACATTGTTAGAAATGGATCACTAGCCACTGTAATAATGTCTGTGTATCCTGCATTACTCATCTCATATGTGTAAACTGTACTCTATACTATGCCACTGTATCTTAGTCAAATGCCGCTCTGACATACATATATACTGTAGCTATGTGCATATAGCTATTCATCTAGTGACAGCCATGTTTGGGGAAACTCCTCTAGTGTACCATACTGTCCTGTACAGCCTGTTGCCCAACCCTGTCCCTGCCCCGCATGAACTCTGGACCTGGACTATCATCTACCATTATCAACCATTATTGTTATTGCCTGTGCCCTTTGGATCTCACCACCATGCCTAGGTCCATTTCCTGTTATACCATTATCAACCATTATTATTATTATTACCTGTGCCCTTTGGATCTCACCACCATGCCTAGGTCCATTTCCTGTTATACCATTATCAACCATTATTATTATTATTACCTGTGCCCTTTGGATCTCACCACCATGCCTAGGTCCATTTCCTGTTATACCATTATCAACCATTATTGTTATTACCTGTGCTCTTCGGATCTCACCGCCATGCCTAGGTCCATTTCCTGTTATACCATTATCAACCATTATTATTATTACCTGTGCCCTTTGGATCTCACCACCATGCCTAGGTCCATTTCCTGTTTATGTACAGTATTGTATTTTATTGTATGGTTCCTGAAACCTGGTTATTAGGGTTGATGAAATAGGCCCCTAGTGCTAGGGAGGATGTATCTATTCATAGAACCTGGGTCTCCCTGTGAGGAACATGCCATATTTCATTTGCACAATCAATATATAGATGTAGGATCTTAAAGGTGCAATATGCAGAAATAGCTACACCATTTCCTGGTTGCTAAAATTCTAATAGTTTGCCTAATTTCAGTTTGTGACAAAACAAGCTATGTATAATGTAGAGCATAATTGCACCATTTAAACCGCTGTGAAATATATTTTACATAACCACAAATATTGTATTTTCAACTGTTTTTACTTAAGAAGGGAAGCATAGAAATACCGCACCTAGAACAGATCTACCGCTTCTTAGATGTGCTTTCAATGAGAATGAGAGATCTATAACTTTCTATGGGAATTTGGTCAGGTAGCCCAAAAAGTTACATATTACAGCTTTAACTTGATTACCCTGTTGTAGGATTACTTTCATGCTATGCAGAACATTTTGTGTATTTGAGGCTTCTGAAGTTGGTAATTTGTACTATGAAATTTCAGACTTGATTTTCTCCTACGACAAATGTATCTAAACCCCTACAAAAATGTTAATTAATTATAATCCAGATAATAATTCACATTTCCTGTTGCTGTAGAATTATTTTCCTGCTGTGACTAAAATTAAGGTCCTATATTGTAGCAATTGAATAGCAATATATAGCCTGTGTTTAGTCTCCTAGCTGTCATCAGTTATTAGACTATCCCTAATCTGCTATTAGAAACACGTGCTGCTCCTGGGGTGTTTTTGTCTTCAGGCTAAAGCCAAGGTCAGCCAAGGTCAGATACACAGCGACTGTGTCCCACCCTATTCCCTATCTAGTGCACTACTTTTGACCACTTGTCAAAAGTAATCCACTATGTAGGGAATAGGATGCTATTTGGGACGTAGGCAGATATTAGCTATTAGCCCTGCCAGTCATTCACAGCTACATAAATGACTGGTAGTTCTGGGTAATAAGGAAGTTTACGTGTGAAGCCTTTTAAACAACACCTTAGCAGCAGCAGCTCAGGGTCGTATTCAATATAACACACTGCAGAAAACATTTTGCAACAGAAAACTAAAACAAGCATTTCTTATTGGACACATGTAGGTAGTCCCTCCCTGTTTCAGCCTGTTTTGTCCGTTTGGTGCCTGATGAATACAACCCAGGAGTCATGTGGCTGTAGAAAGAGAGAAAGGCCCTGGAGCTGTTCCTGTTATTAAGTCTCATATTAACCTCCATATTAACACCTTTCATTTCCTGTCCACCTGTTCACCTCCTAGTGCTCTGCCACTCTGGGTTCAGCTTCAGGTTGAGGTTTATTTACCTGACATCATAGTACATTATGTGAAACATACTTAACATGTGATGTCATACAATAGTTCAAAAGATGGGTACAAATAATAGTTATACTTTATTTAAAAGGTACCAACATATTGACTTCTTAACGCATTCCGAGTTCATACAGAATGCTTTTTAAAAATTATTTATATATTTTTAACCGTTATTTAACTAGGCAAGTCAGTTAAGAACAAATTCTTATTTACAATGATGGTCTACTCCGGACAAACCTGGACGATGCTGGGCCAATTGTGCGGCACCCTATGGGATTCCCAATCACGGTTGGGTGTGATAGAGCCTGGATTCGAACCAGGGACTGTAGTGACACCTCTTGCACTGAGATGCAGTGCCTTAGAACGCTTTTACAAGAAGTGCAATGCAGTGCATAAGGCTAACACGGACTGTGCATGAAGAACTAAGCCTAACATGGACTGTTCATGAATAACTAAGCCTAACAGGGACTGTGCATGAAGAACTAAGCCTAACAGGGACTGTGCATGAAGAACTAAGCCTAACAGGGACTGTGCATGAAGAACTAAGCCTAACAGGGACTGTGCATGAAGAACTAAGCCTAACAGGGACTGTGCATGAAGAACTAAGCCTAACAGGGACTGTGCATGAAGAACTAAGCCTAACAGGGACTGTGCATGAAGAACTAAGCCTAACAGGGACTGTGCATGAAGAACTAAGCCTAACAGGGACTGTTCATGAAGAACTAAGCCTAACAAGGACTGTTCATGAAGAACTCAGCCTAACAGGGACTGTGCATGAAGAACTAAGCCTAACAGGGACTGTTCATGAAGAACTCAACCTCATCCTATTACTGCACCACTCAACCTGTCCAGTATGACAACCTCCATTACAGTTCATTTTTTAATACCTTTTTACTAAACCTTTATTTAACTAGGCAAGTCAGTAAAGAACACATTCTTATTTACAATAACCAAAAGGAAAAAAGCCTCCTGGGGGGACGGGGGCTGGGATTAAAAATACAAATCAGAGATAAGTGTTACTCCTCCCTGCGCACATGTTTACTGTGATTTAACTAGACGTTGGGAAGGGCTCGTAAGCAAGCATTTCACGATAGTCTACACCCGTTGTATTTGGTGCACGTGACAAATAAAATGTTCTTTTATTTGAAGACAGTTTCGGTCGGTGTGACCTTCCTATAAACATTCCCCACCTCCACAACTCTCTCTCTCTCTCTCTCTCTCTGTTCTATTTTATTTTATTACTAAACATATAAACTGAACAAAAAAAATGTTGGTCCATGTTTCATGAGAAATTTTCCAGATGCACAAAAATATTATTTCTCTTAAATGTTGTGCACAAATTTGTTGACATCCTTGTTAGTGAGCATTTGCCAAGATAATCCATCCCCCTGACAGGTGTGGCATATCAAGAAGCTGATTAAACAGTATGATCATTACAAAAGTGCACCTTGTACTAGTGACAATAAAAGGCCACTCTAAAATGTGCAGTTTTGAAACACAGCACAATGCCACAGATGTCTCAAGTTTTGAGGGAGTGTGCAATAGGCATGATGACTACAGGAATGTCCACCAGAGCTGTTGCCAGAGAATTTAATGTTCATTTCTCTACCATAAGACACCTCCAAAGTCGTTTTAGAGAATTTGGCAGTGCGTCCAACCGGCCTCACAACCTCAGACCACTTGTAACCGCACCAGGCCAAGACCTCCACATCCTGCTTCTTCACCTGCGGGATAGTCTGAGACTAGCCACCCAGACAGCTGATGAAACTGAGGAGTATTTCTGTCTATAATAAAACCCTTTGTGTGGAAAAACTATTTCTGATTGGCTGGGCCTGGCTCCCAAGTGGTTGGGCCTATGCCCTCCCAGGCCCCCCAACGACCCTGCCCAGTCATGTCAAATCTTTAGATTAGGTTCTAATTGATTTATTTTCATTGACTGATTTTCTTGTATGAACTGTAACTCAGTAAAATCAATGACATTGTTGAAGCGTTTATATTTTTGTTCAGTATAAATAGATATTGTTATTGAGACAGACAATAGGCGTTACAGACACTAAGACTGCAGATGTATACACTGTCAAATGTATCAATCCCTACAAAAATGATCATTAATTATGACAGAGTATCAACGGCAATTTATATCATTCGAGAATAACGCTGAAGTTATTTCTCCACACCGTCTGTGTCAATTATAACCTCCAACGATCATGACTCACATTACCATTCCTCTCTAACCTAGTCATTGTGTTTTGGCATATCATTAGCGACTTTAACCTTGAAATGTTTTCTGGCCATCGTGCAAGGTTTACCTGTAAGTGTAAACTTCCATGCTGCCAGCCAGCCTCTATCAATCTATCTAGGAAGGCAGTCATCTAGCCAGGCAGTCATTCAACTTCTGAGTCATTGTGAGGCATCTTTGTTCCAGAGATGAATAGTATTAATTAAAGATCAGACCTAGGTCCAAATATTATTCAATATAATTTCAAATACTTTAAATCTGTACTTGATTAAGCTTGTCTGGTTTAATGCACACTATAATAGTGCCCAAATCTTACCCAGCTGGCAATTCAGGAAGGCTAGAGCAAACACTCAAAGTATTTGAAAGATTTAAAATAGTTTTTGAACTCAGGTCTGCTAACTATAGGCTAACTACAGGCCCCATAAACATGGACCAACAGAACAACATGTCCCTTCCTCCTGCACTTCTGAAAATAATATTAGTCATCAATTCTCAAATCAAATGTATTAGTCACATGCTTGGCAAACAACAGGTGTAGAATAACAATGAAATGTTCCCCAACAACGCAGAGAGAAAGAAAATAAAGCAATAATAGAAAAGTAAAACACGTAATAATAAAGGTAATAATTAATACACAATGAATAATGATAACTTGGCTATATACAGTGGGGAGAACAAGTATTTGATACACTGCCGATTTTGCAGGTTTTCCTACTTACAAAGCATGTAGAGGTCTATAATTTTTTTTATCATAGGTACACTTCAACTGTATACACTGTCAAATGTATCAATCCCTACAAAAATGATCATTAATTATGACAGAGTATCAACGGCAATTTATATCATTCGATATAAATGTGTGATTGTCTGAAAACCTGCAAAATCGGCAGTGTATCAAATACTTGTTCTCCCCACTGTACATGGGGTACCAGTACCGAGTCGATGTGGGATACATATAACTAGGAATAAAGGGACAGATAATAAATAGTAGCAGCAGCGTATGTGATGAGTCCAAAAAGTTAGTGCCAAAAGGGTCAATGCAGATTGTCCGGGGAGCTATTTGGTTAACTATTTAACTAACGATCTTATCACTTGGGGGTAGAAACTGTTCAGGGTCCTGTTGATTCCAGACTTGGTGCATCGTTGTGTTTTGCCTTGTGGTAGCAGAGAGAACAGTCTATGACTTGGGTGGCTAGAGTCTTTGACAATTTTTAGGGCCTTCCTGTAGAGGTCCTGGATGGCAGGGACCTCGGCCCCAGTGATGTACTACCCTCTGTAGCTGTCATGTTGTGTCTTGTCTCTGTCCTTTCCCTTCACCCTGTCTCCCTCTGCTGGTCGTTGTTAGGTTACCTTTTCTCCCCCGCTTTCTCCCAGCTGTTCCTTGTCTCCTCTAACTACCCATTCACCCCGTTTCCCACCTGTTCCCTTTTTCCCTCTGATTAGGTCCCTATATCTCTCTCTGTTTCTGTTCCTGTCCTTGTCGGATTCTTGTTTGTGTTTCATGCCTGAGCCAGACTATCGTCATGTTTGCTGTAACCTTGTCCTGTCCTGTCGGAATCTGCCGGTCTATCTGAGCCTACCTATGTTTGGTTATTAAAGAAGCTCTGTTTAAGTTAGTTCGCTTTTGGGTCCTCATTCACTCACCATAACAGAAGAATCCGACCAAGAATGGACCCAGCGACTTCGGATCCTCTCCACTCAGCCGTCGGGATCCAGGGAGCGATGCTAGGCAGACACGAGCAGGAAGTGTCTGCTGCTCGACATGCCGTTGAGACCCTGGCCACCCAAGTCTCCAACCTCACAGAACAGGTTCACCATCTCCGCCTCGATCCACCGGCCACTTCCAGGGCTTTCGAATCTCCGGAGCCCAGAATCAATAACCCGCCGTGTTACTCTGGGGAGCCCACTGAATGCCGCTCGTTCCTCACCCAGTGTGATATTGTGTTTTCTCTCCAGCCCAACACTTACTCCAGGAGCACTGCTCGTGTCGCCTACGTCATATCTCTCCTTATTGGACGGGCTCGTGAGTGGGGCACGGCAATCTGGGAGGCAAGGGCTGAGTGTACTAACCAGTATCAGGACTTTAAGGAGGAGATGATACGGGTTTTTGATCGATCTGTTTTTGGGGAGGAGGCTTCCAGGGCCCTGTCTTCCCTATGTCAAGGTAATCGATCCATAACAGACTACTCTATTGAGTTTCGCACTCTTGCTGCCTCCAGTGGCTGGAACGAGCCGGCTTTGCTCGCTCGTTTTCTGGAGGGTCTCCGCGCAGAGGTAAAGGATGAGATTCTCTCCCGGGAGGTCCCTTCCAGCGTGGATTCCCTGATTGAACTCGCTATTCGCATTGAGCGACGGGTTGATCTGCGTCACCGAGCTCGTGGAAAGGAGCTCGCGTTCTCCGTTGCCCCCCTCTCCGCATCACTACCATCTTCCTCTGCCGGCTCGGGAGCTGAGCCTATGCAGCTGGGAGGTATCCGCATCTCGACTAAGGAGAGGGAACGGAGAATCACCAACCGCCTCTGTCTCTATTGCGGTTCTGCTGGTCATTTTGTCACTTCATGTCCAGTAAAAGCCAGAGCTCATCAGTAAGCGGAGGGCTACTGGTGAGCGCTACTACTCCTGTCTCTCCTTCAAGATCCTGCACTACCTTGTCGGTCCATCTACGCTGGACCGGTTCGTCAGCTTCCTGCAGTGCCTTAATAGACTCTGGGGCGGAGGGCTGTTTTATGGACGAGACCTGGGCTCGGGAACATGACATTCCTCTCAGACAGTTAAGGGAGTCCACGGCCTTGTTCGCCCTGGATGGTAGTCCTCTCCCCAGGATTCAGCGTGAGACGCTACCTTTAACCCTCACTGTTTCTGGTAATCATAGCGAAACCATTTCTTTTTTGATTTTTCGTTCACCTTTTACACCTGTTGTTTTGGGCCATCCCTGGCTAGTTTGTCATAATCCTTCCATTAATTGGTCTAGTAATTCTATCCTCTCCTGGAACGTCTCTTGTCATGTGAAATGTTTAATGTCTGCTATCCCTCCTGTTTCCTCTGTCTCTTCTTCACAGGAGGAGCCTGGTGATTTGACAGGGGTGCCGGAGGAATATCACGATCTGCGCACGGTGTTCAGTCGGTCCAGGGCCACCTCTCTTCCTCCACACCGGTCGTATGATTGTAGTATTGATCTCCTTCCGGGAACCACTCCCCCCCGGGGTAGACTATACTCTCTGTCGGCTCCCGAACGTAAGGCTCTCGAGGATTATTTGTCTGTAGCTCTTGACGCCGGTACCATAGTCCCCTCCTCCTCTCCCGCCGGAGCGGGGTTTTTTTTTGTCAAGAAGAAGGACGGGTCTCTGCGCCCCTGCATAGATTATCGAGGGCTGAATGACATAACAGTTAAGAATCGTTATCCGCTTCCTCTTATGTCTTCAGCCTTCGAGATCCTGCAGGGAGCCAGGTTTTTCACTAAGTTGGACCTTCGTAACGCTTACCATCTCGTGCGCATCAGGGAGGGGGACGAGTGGAAGACGGCGTTTAACACTCCGTTAGGGCACTTTGAATACCGGGTTCTTCCTTTCGGCCTCGCTAACGCTCCAGCTGTCTTTCAGGCATTAGTCAATGATGTCCTGAGAGACATGCTGAACATCTTTGTTTTCGTTTACCTTGACGATATCCTGATTTTTTCACCGTCACTCCAGATTCATGTTCAGCACGTTCGACGTGTCCTCCAGCGCCTTTTAGAGAATTGTCTTTTTGTGAAGGCTGAGAAGTGCACTTTTCATGCCTCCTCCGTCACATTTCTCGGTTCTGTTATTTCCGCTGAAGGCATTAAGATGGATCCCGCTAAAGTCCAAGCTGTCATTGATTGGCCCGTCCCTAAGTCACGCGTCGAGCTGCAGCGCTTTCTCGGCTTCGCGAACTTCTATCGTCGTTTCATCCGTAATTTCGGTCAGGTGGCCGCTCCTCTCACAGCCCTTACTTCTGTCAAGACGTGCTTTAAGTGGTCCGTTTCCGCCCAGGGAGCTTTTGATCTCCTCAAGAATCGTTTTACATCCGCTCCTATCCTTGTTACACCTGACGTCTCTAGACAGTTCGTTGTCGAGGTTGACGCGTCAGAGGTGGGCGTGGGAGCCATTCTTTCTCAGCGCTCCCTCTCTGACGACAAGGTCCACCCATGCGCGTATTTTTCTCATCGCCTGTCGCCGTCGGAACGTAACTATGATGTGGGTAACCGCGAACTGCTCGCCATCCGGTTAGCCCTAGGCGAATGGCGACAGTGGTTGGAGGGGGCGACCGTTCCTTTTGTCGTTTGGACTGACCATAGGAACCTTGAGTACATCCGTTCTGCCAAACGACTTAATGCGCGTCAGGCGCGTTGGGCGCTGTTTTTCGCTCGTTTCGAGTTCGTGATTTCTTATCGTCCGGGCTCTAAGAACACCAAGCCTGATGCTTTGTCTCGTCTCTTCAGTTCTTCAGTAGCCTCCACTGACCCCGAGGGGATTCTCCCTGAGGGGCGTGTTGTCGGGTTGACTGTCTGGGGAATTGAGAGGCAGGTAAAACAAGCGCTCACTCACACTCCGTCGCCGCGCGCTTGTCCTAGGAACCTTCTTTTCGTTCCCGTTCCTACTCGTCTGGCCGTTCTTCAGTGGGCTCACTCTGCCAAGTTAGCCGGCCACCCTGGCGTTCGGGGTACGCTTGCTTCCATTCGCCAGCGTTTTTGGTGGCCCACCCGGGAGCATGACACGCGTCGTTTCGTGGCTGCTTGTTCGGTCTGCGCGCAGACTAAGTCCGGTAACTCTCCTCCTGCCGGCCGTCTCAGGCCGCTTCCTATTCCCTCTCGACCGTGGTCTCACATCGCCTTAGATTTTGTCACCGGACTGCCTTCGTCAGCGGGGAAGACTGTTATTCTTACGGTTGTCGATAGGTTCTCTAAGGCGGCCCATTTCATTCCCCTTGCTAAACTTCCTTCTGCTAAAGAGACGGCACAAATCATCATCGAGAATGTTTTCAGAATTCATGGCCTTCCGTCAGACGTCGTTTCGGACAGAGGTCCGCAATTCACGTCTCAATTTTGGAGGGAGTTTTGCCGTTTGATTGGGGCTTCCGTCAGTCTCTCTTCCGGCTTTCACCCCCAGTCTAACGGTCAAGCAGAACGGGCCAATCAGACTATTGGTCGCATCTTACGCAGTCTTTCTTTTCGCAACCCTGCGTCTTGGTCAGAACAGCTCCCCTGGGCAGAATACGCCCACAACTCGCTTCCTTCGTCTGCGACCGGGCTATCTCCTTTTCAGAGTAGCCTCGGGTACCAGCCTCCGCTGTTCTCATCTCAGTTCGCCGAGTCCAGCGTCCCCTCCGCTCAGGCTTTTGTCCAACGTTGCGAGCGCACCTGGAAGAGGGTCAGGTCTGCACTTTGCCGTTATAGGGCGCAGACTGTGAGGGCTGCTAATAAGCGTAGAACTAAGAGTCCTAGATATTGTCGCGGTCAGAGAGTTTGGCTCTCCACTCAGAACCTTCCCCTTAAGACGGCTTCTCGCAAGTTGACCCCGCGGTTCATTGGTCCGTTCCGTATTTCTCGGGTCATTAATCCTGTCGCAGTTCGACTTCTTCTTCCGCGATACCTTCGTCGCGTCCACCCGGTCTTCCATGTCTCCTGTATTAAGCCCGTTCTTCGCGCCCCCGCTCGTCTTCCCCCCCCCCCCCCATCCTTGTCGAGGGCGCACCCATCTACAGGGTCCGCAGGATTTTGGACATGCGTCCTCGGGGCCGTGGTCACCAGTACCTTGTCGATTGGGAGGGGTACGGTCCTGAGGAGAGGAGTTGGGTTCCCTCTCGGGACGTGCTGGACCGTGCGCTGATCGAGGATTTCCTCCGTTGCCGCCAGGTTTCCTCCTCGAGTGCGCCAGGAGGCGCTCGGTGAGTGGGGGGGTACTGTCATGTTGTGTCTTGTCTCTGTCCTTTCCCTTCACCCTGTCTCCCTCTGCTGGTCGTTGTTAGGTTACCTTTTCTCCCCCGCTTTCTCCCAGCTGTTCCTTGTCTCCTCTAACTACCCATTCACCCCGTTTCCCACCTGTTCCCTTTTTCCCTCTGATTAGGTCCCTATATCTCTCTCTGTTTCTGTTCCTGTCCTTGTCGGATTCTTGTTTGTGTTTCATGCCTGAGCCAGACTATCGTCATGTTTGCTGTAACCTTGTCCTGTCCTGTCGGAATCTGCCGGTCTATCTGAGCCTACCTATGTTTGGTTATTAAAGAAGCTCTGTTTAAGTTAGTTCGCTTTTGGGTCCTCATTCACTCACCATAACAGTAGCACCTTGAGGCCGGATGCCAAGCAGTTGCCATACCAAGCGGTGATGCAGCCAGTCAAGATGCTCTCAATGGTGTAGCTGTAGAACTTTTTGAGGATCTGAGGGCCCATGTCAAATCTTTTCAGCCTCCTAATGTGGGAGCGGCATACCCTCTTCACAACTGTCTTGATGTGTGTGGACCATATTAGATCCTTAGTGATGTGGACACAGAGGAACTTGAAGCTCTCAACCTGCTCCACTAAAGCCCTGTCGATGTGAATGGGGGTGTTCTTGGCCTTCTGTATGGAAACTGGAGTGGGTCCAGGGTGTCTGGGATGATGGTGTTGATTTGAGCCATGACCAGCCTTTCAAATAATTGTATGGTTATAGATGTGAGTGCTACAGGGCGATAGTCATTTAGACAGGTTACCTTGGCATTCTTGGGCACAGGGACTATGGTGGCCTGCTTGAAACTTGTAGTTTTTACAGACAGGATCAGGGAGAGGTTTAAAATGTCAGTAAAGACATTTGCCAGCTGGTCAGCGCAAGCTCTGAGTGCGCATCCTGTTAAACCTGTTTCAAGGTCTTACATCTGCTATGGAGAGCATGATCACACAGTCTTCCGGAACAGCTGGGACTCTCATGTATGGTTCAGTGTTGCTTGCCTTGAGGGAAAGCATAGAAGGCATTTAGCTTGTCTGGTTGGTTCGCATCACTGGGCAGCTCGCGGCTGGGTTTCCCTTTGTAGTCTGTGATAGTTGGCAAGCCCTGCCACTTCCGACGAGCATCAGAGCCGGTGTTGTAGGATTCGATCTTTGTCCTGTATTGACGATTTGCCTGTTTGATGGTTTGTAGGAGGGTGTAGAGGTATTTCTTATAAGTGTCCGGATTGGTGTCCCGCGGAAGCTTTAGCCTTTATCTCAGTGTGGATGTTGCCTGTAATCCATGGCTTCTGGTGGGGGAAAAGGGAAACCTAGTCAATTGCACAACTGAATGCATTCAACCGAAATGTGTCTTCCGCATTTAACGGAAGGGGCTGCCTTAATCAACGTTTTCGTCATCAGCGCCCGGGAAGCAGTATGTACGTTCACTGTGGGGACAACGTTGTTGATGCACTTATTAATGAAGCCGGTGACTGATGTGGTCAACTCCTGAAAGCCATCGGATTATTTTTTTTTTCGTCTCTAGTTGCACAGGTGACATGATTGTAGAAATGAGGTAAAACAGATTTCGGTTTTCTTGCATTAAATCACCGGCCACTAGGAGTGCCGCTGGATAAGCATTTTCTTGTTTGCTAATGGCCCTATACAGCTCGTTGAGTGTGGTCATCATCGGTTTGTGGTGGTAAATGGTGGTAAATTTAAACTCTCTTGGTAAATAGTATAGTCTACATCTTATCATGAGGTGAAGTGCTTCCTACAGGGCAGCTGTATTCACGGTGTCGCCGGTGTTGTATGGAGGTGAATACCGACGTGAAGTGCTTCCTACAGGGCAGCTGTATTCACGGTGTCGCCGGTGTTGTATGGAGGTGAATACCGACGTGAAGTGCTTCCTACAGGGCAGCTGTATTCACGGTGTCGCCGGTGTTGTATGGAGGTGAATACCGACGTGAAGTGCTTCCTACAGGGCAGCTGTATTCACGGTGTCGCCGGTGTTGTATGGAGGTGAATACCGACGTGAAGTGCTTCCTACAGGGCAGCTGTATTCACGGTGTCGCCGGTGTTGTATGGAGGTGAATACCGACGTGAAGTGCTTCCTACAGGGCAGCTGTATTCACGGTGTCGCCGGTGTTGTATGGAGGTGAATACAGACGTGAAGTGCTTCCTACAGGGCAGCTGTATTCACGGTGTCACCGGTGTTGTATGGAGGTGAATACCGACGTGAAGTGCTTCCTACAGGGAAGCTGTATTCACGGTGTCGCCGGTGTTGTATGGAGGTGAATACCGACGTGAAGTGCTTCCTACAGGGAAGCTGTATTCACGGTGTCACCGGTGTTGTATGGAGGTGAATACCGACGTGAAGTGCTTCCTACAGGGAAGCTGTATTCACGGTGTCGCCGGTGTTGTATGGAGGTGAATACCGACGTGAAGTGCTTCCTACAGGGCAGCTGTATTCACGGTGTCGCCGGTGTTGTATGGAGGTGAATACCGACGTGAAGTGCTTCCTACAGGGAAGCTGTATTCACGGTGTCGCCAGTGGTAGCTAACGTGCACAATTAATTTTTTTACCTCCAATGATTTTATTTAAATAGGATAGTAGCATCCTACACAATAAATAACTAATATTGATAACCATCTAGATGTCACCTTGATACAAGCATGAATGGCAACAACACCAGGACACAATGTATTTGTTCCCATTTGTCAAGCACTGTAGTCCCGAAAATGTGTGGTGGAAGGGTATCAAATACATCAATAACATGGTTTCCATGTGTTTGATACCATTCCATTTGCCCGTTCCAGCCATTATTATGAGCTGTCCTCCCCTCAGCAGCCTCCACTGTGTTGGAAGTAGCTGGGCTACTGATGCCAATATCAGGGTGACAGTCACAGTAAGCACATGCATACAAGAAAGACTACACCTATCATCAGTACTTTCATTGAAAATAAACAATCGTCAACTCAGACTCCAACTTTCACAGTTCAATTGTAAATCTCATCTGTAGCTGTAGTCCATCTAGTCACAAGCCATATTGGCACTCCTCGGAAAAGCAGTCCTCCATAGGAATGAATGGAATTCTACAGTAATTCATTTCAATGTTTCAATGACAGAATTACATGTATTTAAGTCATTTTTAGTGGTGGGGACAGTACCATTAGTACTTCAAAATAATTATGCTTTAAGGAAAATGTTTTAATATATATATATATATAAATGTTTTGGTCACATAACATAATTTAAAAGTATGTGTTAAGGTGTGTGTATGTAATATAATTAACGTGTAATGGTTGTTTGATCAATAGGACTGTAAAGTTCCGATTTGACTCACATGGTATTTACACATTTGCAGAAAACGATTAAACTGCATTTCGTGACTTTTGCAAATGATTTCTAATGATGTAAAGTTGTTCTGTTACTACTGCCTGTGTCCAGTTCAAAGTGAATGATGGAAGGCAGGCCTGTGTGCCTAATTTCATTAAGGACTACTGTAGCTTCTTACTTTCTTACTGTGGATTGCTATGGAATTTTCACCAATACCTTACTCTGCGTCATTCCCAAACATTCTATGAAAGTATGAAAATGTGAAGAACCTATGTGCTCGCTTGTCAGAAGAAAAGGCATCATATTCTTCCTGGGGGTGTAAATAAATAGATTTGAATAAGATTTAATGTTGCTAAAACGCTGTCAGTTCCACTTTAAGTCTCATATTAACTTCCATATTAACACCTTTCATTTCCTGTCCACCTGTTCACCTCCTAGTGTTCTGCCACTCTGGGTTCAGCTTCAGGTTGAGGTTTATTTACCTGACATCATAGTACATTATGTGAAACATACTTAACATGTGATGTCATAAAATACTTCAAAAGATGGGTACAAATAATAGGCAACACTTTATTTAAAGGGTACCTACATATTGACTTCTTAACGCATTCAGAGTTCATGCAGAATGCTAACAGGGACTGTTCATGAAGAACTAATCCTAACAAGGACTGTGCATGAAGAACTAAGCCTAACAAGGACTGTGCATGAGGAACTAAGCCTAACAAGGACTGTTCATGAAGAACTAAGCCTAACAAGGACTGTGCATGAAGAACTAAGCCTAACAAGGACTGTTCATGAAGAACTAAGCCTAACAAGGACTGTGCATGAAGAACTAATCCTAACAAGGACTGTTCATGAAGAACTAATCCTAACAAGGACTGTGCATGAAGAACTAAGCCTAACAAGGACTGTTCATGAAGAACTAAGCCTAACAAGGACTGTGCATGAGGAACTAAGCCTAACAAGGACTGTTCATGAAGAACTAAGCCTAACAAGGACTGTTCATGAAGAACGAAGCCTAACAAGGACTGTTCATGAAGAACTAAGTCTAACATGGACTGTTCATGAAGAACTAAGCCTAACAAGGACTGTGCATGAGGAACTAAGCCTAACAAGGACTGTTCATGAAGAACTAAGCCTAACAAGGACTGTTCATGAAGAACGAAGCCTAACAGGGACTGTTCATGAAGAACGAAGCCTAACAAGGACTGTTCATGAAGAACTAAGTCTAACATGGACTGTTCATGAAGAACTAAGCCTAACAAGGACTGTGCATGAATAACTAAGCCTAAGAATTCCCACCTCCACAACACTCTTTCTATCTCTGTTCTATCAACAGAACATGTTGCTGATTTTTTTTCTTCATTATTAAGCACAGAAATAGATACTGGGATTGAGACAGACAATAGGCTTTACAAACACTAAGACTGTAGATGTATACACTGACAGAGTATCAACGCCAATTTACATAATTTGAGAATAAGGCAGAAGTTATTTCTCCACACCATGTGTCAATCATAAGCCCCTACCATTAGAGTCACATTGCCATTCCTCTCTAACCTATTCATTGTTTAGTGGCATATCATTAGAGTCTTTAACCTTTAAACTTTTTCCTTGTGACCTTAAGCCTACATTGTTTTTAAATATATTGAGTGATAATTCACTTTTTAAAATAATTCCTATCATTGGCAGATCATTTTGCGTATTTTAATCTATAGACTATAGACTATAGAAAGCTGCAATATGTAACTTTTTGGGCGACCGGACCAAATTCACATAGAAATGTGTGTTATAGATCTGTCATTCTCATTGAAAGCAACCAGGAAATGGCGTAGCGTTTTCTACATTGTGCATCTTTAATATAAGTAATCTGTTCAAGATATTGTACCTTAATAGTTGTATTAAGGTAAGATATCAATAAAATGATATTGAAATAAGAGAAATTACTTGTATTAGGTTTTTCGGCGGTTAAAATAAGCAAAATTGTCTGCCAATGTAGTCAGATAATGCAGCTTGCTACAAAA
The DNA here is from genome assembly GCF_045791955.1 of Oncorhynchus clarkii lewisi. Lineage (NCBI taxonomy): Eukaryota > Metazoa > Chordata > Actinopteri > Salmoniformes > Salmonidae > Oncorhynchus > Oncorhynchus clarkii. The sequence goes on from NW_027261032.1 coordinate 64,316, forward strand.
AAACTATAAAAAATACTAATTTTAAGTGAATTATCACTCAATATAAGATATTTAGGCTTGCTTTGATTTCACACTGCGAGCTCCAGGTCTTTATCTTCCAAGGTGTTTATTACTTGGTTAATGTTTAGTCAGAGGCTTTGTGGCCCTGAGGATGCAGCAAGGACATCTGAGACATACAGGGTTCTGAGAGTGGTTGGTAGAACCGCTGGTTCAGCCAATGGCTGAGTCCCAGGCAGAGCCCAGCATAGGGGCCAGGAGGATATAAAGCTGGGGTGGCAGAGCCAACCTCAGCCTATATGACAGGTCTATAGGTCAGCTCTGGACCTACACAAGGATTTAACTAAACAGAATAAGATGAACCAACACTAGTCTGTCATACCAGCGCTCCAAACCCATAGCTGCCGATTGCTTCTGATACTTAGACAGTCTCTAGGCCCTGACCAGAGGACTGAAGGACCTCAGTATTCCTTTTCTGTAGTGTTTGACCTGTAGAAGCCAGTAGGTGTGAGGAGCCTGTATTTACAGCCAGTCTGATGGAGAATGATGCCTATGACAGGATCGGGGACGAACCCCCTAATTACGAGGAGACGTCTTTCTCCGGTGGTACCACCTCTAACGGTAATGGGACCGGTAATGGAGAGCACCGGGCCGTCCGTCCGTCCGTGGTCAGTGCGTTTGGTCATGACACGCTGGACCGCGTGCCCAACATCGACTTCTACCGGAATGCTGGGAGTGTGAGCGGTAACCGTGCGGTCCGGCCGTCCCTGCAGGAGCTCCACGATGTATTCCAGAAGGTCAGTGTGTGTGTGTGTCCTCCTCACCTCTACAACCCCCTCCACACACATCTGTATATCACTCTCTTTTCCTTACCGACACACACAACTGTCTCCACCAAGTCAGCAGACTTCTAACTGGAATCAACTCTCCTTTAATCCAGACAATTCAGAAAGATCATTGAAATTCAGATTCAGTAAATGAAAAACATTTTTATGTGGAACATGTTTTGACAACAACATTGGCCTGTTTGTCTCTCAATTCAATGAAATCAATTCAAAGGGGCTTTATTGTTAAGGGAAACATATGTTTACATTGTCAAAGCAAGTTAAATAAATAATTAACTAAAGTAAGAAGAAAAAAGAAAACATCAACAACAAAAAACTATGTTCAGTAAACATTTCACTGATAAAGGCTTGAAAAGGATAAAGACGTGTCAAATGTTATATTATCAGCTATGTGTTTTAACAATGTACATATAGTTGTACTACGACTGGTAGGGGAAGAAAGGAAACAGATAAATATTGGTTGTATTTACAATGTTGTTTTCATGGCAACTTGTCACAAATCTCTCTCTCTGTTTGTATTGGTTTCTCTCTGTTCATTTGTTTATCTCACTCTCTCTTTCTCTTTCTCTCTCTGACTGTGTGACAGATTACTATCATGTGATTGGGTCATGTCTGTTCTAAAGAAGGGAAAGTCACTTCCCACTGGGCACAAATTGGTTGAATCAATGTTGTTTCAGCTTAATTTCTCAACATATTGTGATGTGGAATCTATGTGGGAAATACATTGGATTTGAAAAAAGTAATCAACAGCTGTTTTGAGGGTAACATTTCAACCACAAGATTGTGTCATCATGGTAACCAAATGTCCACATAGACAAACCTTGTATAAAATATGTTGGATTTGTACCTTTATAACAACGTCAGATCTTCAACATTATATCCACTATCAGTAGAACAAGAAAAGACAATAGGCTAGGCAGCACCTCCTACTGGAGAACTGATTTATCTACAGCTACCCTCTGGCCTCACATCCAGGGTTTAAACAAGTCCTGCTGAGCTATGATGCTCCCGAGTGGCGCAGCGGTCTAAGGCACTGCATCTCAGTGCTAGAGGCGTCACTACAGACCCTGGTTCGATCCCGGACTGTATCACCGTGATCGGGAGTCCCATAGGGCGGCACACAACTGGTGCAGCGTCGTCCGGTTTAGGGAAGGGTTTGGCCGGGGTAGGCCGTAATTGTAAAATAAGAATTTGTTCTTAACTGACTTGCCTGGTTAAATGAAGGTTAAATAAAAATGTTTTATAAAATAAGGACATTTGTCACTGACTTTTACCAGTGTGATTTGCTGTTGCTATCGAACCCATTCTAAAGGGTAGGTTTAACAGAGCAAATTACATGTGACCATAATGTATCAATCATGTATCATCAATTAAGCTATTTTTAGCCCTATGTAGCATTTTCAAAGTCATCAACAGCTATTGTTTCAATTCAACCCAGGATTGAACTAAAAATAGACAATAGGATTTCCAGTGATAGTGATATTGAATTGTGTTTGGTTGTCAACGCAACCAAATATCAACATTTGAAGGAGATGTATATTCTGCTTGGATAGTTCCATCTGTACCACTGACTTAGTCTGGCTTTAATTCCACTTCGTTTTCAAATGAATCATTGTTGGATAAATAAATGTTGGATTGTCTCCATCTCAATCCAAAATCTAAGTTAAACAACAGGACTAAATCAAATTCAACTTTATTTAAAGTGTATTTAAACAACAGGACTAAATCAAATTAAACTTTATTTAAAGTGCATTTAAACAACAGGACTAAATCAAATTCAACTTTATTTAAAGTGCATTTAAACAACAGGACTAAATCAAATTCAACTTTATTTAAAGTGTATTTAAACAACAGGACTAAATCAAATTCAACTTTATTTAAAGTGTATTTAAACAACAGGACTAAATCAAATTCAACGTTATTTAAAGTGCATTTAAACAACAGGACTAAATCAAATTCAACGTTATTTCAAGTGCATTTAAAGTTTCATTTGCCTTTAATTCAGTGCAAGCAGAAGATAAATCTCCTTCACATGTTGATATTTGGTTGTTTACAACCAAACACAATTCAATATCACTTTTGAAATACAATAAACAGCCTATTAACTTGTTAACAAATTATATGGTGGATCCACATCTCCAACTCAGCCAAAAATAAAAGTTAAAGAATGGGATTAAGCCAGTTGACAGATGGAACTATCCAAGCAGTAGATACATCTCATTTAAATGTTCATATTTGGTTGCCTTGTCAACCAAACACAATTCAATTGTAATACAGTAAATAGGCTATCTTACAAACTAATGAAACATTCACCCTTAAAATGAGCAACACATCCATGGTCACAGTTTGAGGTTACTGTAACTATAAATGTCTTCTTCCATCATCATATAAAGCATGCATGTTGAAGATAGCATGCAGAGGTATTCACAGGTCTGTGGAGATATTCACAATTGCTGTAATAATCTGCCCAGAATCTCAAACAGCGTTGATCACTTGCACCATGTACTTTGAATGTAATCTCAACTGTAATCCAGGTCATTTGGTTCTGCTATTAGATAAAGGACAGTAATAAGTAACACATAAATAAATCAACCAAATATCTGACATTGTTTTCCCATTTGAACTTTTGCTGTGTCTTTAATGGTTAAAAGCACAGTGATATACATTTGGGTGATAACTAAACCAGATATCTGACATTGTTTTTTCATTTGAATTTGGTTGTGCTTTTAGATGGTTGAAAGCATAGTGATAACACATTGGAAATTCAACTAACTTTCGGCTCTCTTTTTGAGTGGGTGAATATAGGTTGTAATCTCATTGATCAAGGTCTCAACCAAATATTTCCCAATTATCCACGTTGAAATGAGGTGGAGTGTGCAGTGGGTTGGCCTTGGATTGGTCAACTCATTCCTCTTAAAGCATTTATAGACCTACTGTGTCCTGAAAGAGAACAACATGAACTCTCTGGAGGAAAGAACATATGTTTTACAGTCTCAGAGAGGAAGATAAGAGAGAGAGATAAATGGACTTTATAGTCCTTTAATCATTCATTTCACTGGAAACATTCCTGCCACTTTCATTAACCGCAGTTCAACCATCTTTCACACCCTATAAACCTTCTGCCAACACTGGGACTGAACAGTCGTCAAAGACAGAGATAAGAATAGATCTACACAATGGTTGACATACTGACAGGCTAAAGTGTTTTATAGATTTTTAACACCTTTGGGTGACAGCCAGTCTGTTATCTCTGTCTGACAGCCACGCCACGCCCTACACCAGACAGAGATCTGAGCATCTCATTAAAGAGCTTGGTACTCATGTGTCCTTTAAACACTTCATATTCGTCTTACAAAAAGTTTAAACTGGGTCCACCCTGTTCTCTTTCTGTTCTATTCCCTCTCTCTCTCCTTCTCTCTCTCTCTCTCTCTCCTTCTCTCTCTCTCTCTCTCAGTTCTATTCCCTCACTCTCTCCTTCTCTGTTCTATTCCCTCACTCTCTCCTTCTCTCTCTCTCTCTCTCACTCTCTCTGTTCTATTCCCTCACTCTCTCCTTCTCTCTCTCTCTCTCCTTCTCTCTCTTTCTCTCTCTCTCTCCTATCTCTCTCTCTCTCTCCTTCTCTCTCTCTCTCTCCTTCTCTCTCCCTCTCTCCTTCTCTCTCTGTTCAATTCCCTCACTCTCTCTCTCTCTCTCTCTCTCTGTTCTATTCCCTCACTCTCTCTGTTCTATTCCCTCACTCTCTCCTTCTCTCTCTCTCTCTCTCTCTCTCTCTCTCTCTCTCTCACACACAGAGTGCAGTCTTCAAGGACAAGCACACAGTATAATAATGCTTCTCCAAACATGTATTCATCTTCATCAGAATCAAACTGCACAACTCTCTCTCACACACACACACACACACTCAGGAACAAGAACACTGCGTCTCTTGTTTGATTGATTTAGAAAGAGAACATTTCAACAGGGTTCTGACCTCATAGAGACTTACCTATCTAACAGGAGGCCCAGAATTCTAACATCAAGTTACTGCACTGCTAACTCTCTCTGATTTCCTAAAGACAAAACTAATCTAAACTTCCTCTAAAGTTTCAACAAATTCCTTCTTCCTCTACCAGCCGTATTCTTTATCTTCCTCCAGGTAGACTGGAGTGATATGTACCCCTGACAAGTCTTTTCCTCTCCTATTTTCTCTCTCTAGAATGGAAGGATCTCAGTGACGAACACGGTGGAGGACAGAGAGGGGAGCGACGGGACGCCGTCAGACGATGTGGAGTCTGTCATTCCCCTGGACAACAAAGATGGAACCGTGAGGTTCGGCTGGATAAAGGGAGTCCTGGTTAGTAGAGATGGGTTACTGTTATGAGAACTTTGTAAACTGAACTTCACTTAAATTATTCTGTCTATTACTAAGGATTTGTAAGGTTCTTATTGAAATGAAATATACAGAGGCCAGTTTACAATAGTCAGTAAGGTTTATATACGAGAGCGCTGCTGTACATATACAAAGACATTCCTTTTATAACTTTCTCTTACCCTACACACATACATACACACCAACATAGGGGTTTCCTCATGAGTCTCACCACAGTTTATTACCACTCAGCTGACAGTTCCAGTCTCCCCCAGATACAAGAGCTCTGGAGGGGCCCTCCCTGTCCTACCTTATCTCCCCAGAGTTACAGCCAGGTCGGTTCAAACATAGGTTAATGCCCCTCTTCGTTCTCTTTCGACACACACATACATTCCTTTCTTCCTAGGTCTATGCTACATAACCCCTTCCTAATCAACAAACATTATTTAACACTACTAGAAAGATAGGGTAGAATTCTGTTAGTTATAATTCTACGTTAAATGTATACATCATTTAGTCATTATTCATAATAAATCCCATAACAGTTGCATTGGACAGGGTTAGGAGGGTCCTGGGGAGTGGAGATGGGTTATATTAGACAGGGTTAGGAGGGTCCTGGGGAGTGGAGATGGGTTATATTGGGGCAGGGTTAGGAGGGTCCTGGGGAGTGGAGATGGGTTATATTGGGGCAGAGTTAGGAGGGTTCTGGGGAGTGGAGATGGGTTATATTGGACAGGGTTAGGAGGGTCCTGAGGAGTGGAGATGGGTTATATTGGGGCAGGGTTAGGAGGGTCCTGGGGAGTGGAAATGGGTTATATTGGACAGGGTTAGGAGGGTCCTGGGGAGTGGAGATGGGTTACATTGGACAGGGTTAGGAGGGTCCTGAGGAGTGGAGATGGGTTACATTGGGCAGGGTTAGGAGGGTCCGGGTTAGTAGAGATGGGTTACATTGGACAGGGTTAGGAGGGTCCTGGTTAGTAGAGATGGGTTACATTGGACAGGGTTAGGAGGGTCCTGGGGAGTGGAGATGGGTTATATTGGGGCAGGGTTAGGAGGGTCCTGGGGAGTGGAGATGGGTTATATTGGACAGGGTTAGGAGGGTCCTGGGGAGTGGAGATGGGTTATATTGGGGCAGGGTTAGGAGGGTCCTGGGGAGTGGAGATGGGTTGTATTGGGGCAGGATTAGGATGGTTCTTAATGGGGTCCTGGCGAGGGCAGCTGGTTATGGGAACTGGCCTGTCCTAATGGGAACCTGGTGAGGGAAGTTTGTTATAGGGACTGGTCTAATGGGATCCTGGTGAGGGCAGTTGGTTATGGGGACTGGCCTAATGGGATCCTGGTGAGGGCAGTTGGTTATGGGGACTGGCTTGTCCTAATGGGATCCTGGTGAGGGCAGTTGGTTATGGGGACTGGCCTAATGGGATCCTGGTGAGGGCAGTTTGTTATGGGGACTGTCCTAATGGGATCCTGGTGAGGGCAGTTTTATGGGGACTGGCCTAATGGGATCCTGGTGAGGGCAGTTGGTTATGGGGACTGGCCTAATTGGATCCTGGTGAAGGCAGTTGGTTATGGGGACTGGCCTGTCCTAATGGGATCGTGGTGAGTAGGAATGGAGTCTTAGAGAGTGTGGCTGGATATCGAGCAGGGTGAATGGGGAGTCCTGGTCTGTGTGGTCAGGTTATGGGAACTTCTTCTACTGGGGGTCACTGGGGGTCACCCTGGCCACTCCTGAGCTGTATATCACAACCCAGCATCAATGAGTTAACCTGCATACCTCAGTGATACCCTGACAGGTCACATGATCTGTCTGGAAGCCTCAGACACAGACACCGACACAGCGATAAAGAGATTCAGATAGTTATTCTGTCATAACCCGGTCTCTATCTAACCTAACTACGATCTGACTGGAAGCGAAGAGACAAGGTCAAAGTGATCCTGCCTTATGTGTAACTCAGGGCTAACCCCAGTCTCTACCTAACCTAGCCTCTCTCCTACTCTCTGTCTCTCTCCTCCTCTCTCTCGTCCTCTCTCGCCGCCTCTGTCTCCTCCTGTCCCTCTCCTCCTCTCTCTCCTCCCCTCGCTCTCCTCCTGTCTCTCCTCCTCTCTCTCCTCCTCTGTCTCCTCCTGTCTCTCTCCTCCTCTCGCTCTCCTCCTGTCTCTCCTCCTGTCTCTCCTCCCCTCGCTCTCCTCCTGTCTCTCCTCCTCTCTCTCCTCCTGTCTCTCCTCCTCTCTCCTCTCTCTCCTCCTCTCTCCTCTCTCTCCTCCTGTCTCTCCTACTGTCTCTCCTCCTCTCTCCTCTTTTCTCTCCCCCTCTCCCTCCTCTTGTCTTCCCTCCTCTCTCATCCTCTCTTTCCTCCTGTCTCTCCTCCACTCTCCTCTCGCTCCTCTTGTCTTTCCTCCTCTCTAGGTGAGATGTATGTTGAACATCTGGGGTGTGATGCTGTTCATCCGTCTGTCCTGGGTGTTTGGACAGGCCGGCTGGGGTAAGTACAACACAGAGTAATAAATAATTACACCACACACACTATCAGAAAAAAGGAGTGCTATGTAGCAGGCTCCTTTTCAGGTCAGATAGAACCCTTTAGGTTTCCAAAAAGAACCAGGTTACAAAAAAATAATCTGGATTCCAAATAGATAAAGGTTGGTATTGGGAACCAGAAAGAGTTCTACCCATCTTAAATTCAGAGGGTTCCCCAATACTCCCCTACAGAAGTGCTATTCAAAGTTGGGGTTGCGATGGGGTAACTGCAGTGAGGTCACGATAGGGTAACTGCAGTGGGGTCGCGATGGGGTAACTGCAGTGGGGTCACCAAAATGTTTTTAAAAATCATATTTTAAACAATGAGGAGTACAGATTATTACTGTATTACTGTATACAATATACAAACATTTTGAGAAAGATAATTTGAAAGCTACAATTTTATTGAGAAAATGTATTTATTGGTTTCTTTTCATGTTGATAAGAAATGAATATGCAATGAACATTTTAAGGTTGTGTCTTTAGATTTGGGTTGGGGTCTCAAGAAATGATTGGGGGGAAAATGGGGTCCCCAGAAATTCTGGTGGAAAAAATTGGCTCCCCGCTGGAAAAGTTTGAATACCTCTGACCTACTGGGACATTCTTTGTTGCACTCTTTGTTTCTGAGAGTGTAGACATGCAAAAATATGTACACCACAAAAAGACAACCAGTCAGCTCCCAGTGTCCTTCACTCTGAGGTCAAAGCAAAGGAAGTAGCTTGAATGTACCAGGTGTGTGTATGTGTGTGTGTGTGTTTGTGTGCATGTGTGTGTTTCTCAGGGGTGAGGACCTCTTTATGGAGCATAACTAATGTATTTCAGAGCGCTGGCTGCAGTGCAGATAGAGACCATGACAGATATCAGAGTAAACCGCCTGCTGGAACTAACAGCCTGCAGGCCTACAGCACCATTAGTCCTGAGAATGGACCATTTCAGACGCACAGAAGGCTTCACTGTGTTTCTCAAGGTGTTAGAGGTGACTGGAGGGGACAGAAGGCTTCACTGTGTTTCTCAAGGTGTTAGAGGTGACTGGAGGGGACAGAAGGCTTCACTGTGTTTCTCAAGGTGTTAGAGGTGACTGGAGGGCACAGAAGGTGTGGTCAGGTGTTAGAAAGAGGAGGTGGTAGATTATTTCAGAACCAGCACAGTGTGACAAAAACAGCACTCTACACTCCTTTATACACGGGTTCTTAAAGTCGTACTCCAGTTTCTGATTTAGCTCATTTATCAGCTGATTTACTTAACAAAAGGCACATCTCAATAGGTGGTCCAGGTTTCCTTATGATATGGCACAAGTGGGGGTTGGCCTTTCCTCTTCTGTTCTCTAATGCTCCTCTATTGTTCCTCAAGCAAGGGAGGAGGCGGATGACATCACAACTTCCCATCAGACCAACTCCTTGAAGTTTGCAGTTGTGTTTTTTTTTTAAACGATTTTGCTCAAAACATAAAATTGCTGGAGGACCATCTTTAAGAAGAAAAGAAAGACATTTCAGTGTGGAATTCAAACTTTGCAAAACATTGTATGCCTTCACATGTAGACAGACTGTAAATGGCCTGAGCAGGGGTGAGTTGGATTAACAGGTATTTTGTGTTTTAGGTCTGGGCATTGTGGTCATTGCTCTGAGCTGTGTGGTGACCACCGTCACAGGTCTCTCCATGTCTGCTATCTGCACCAATGGAGTGGTACGAGGAGGTGAGTCAACCAAATCAAATCAAATGTTATTTGTCACATGAGCCGAATACAACAGGTGTCGGTAGACCTTACAGTGAAATGCTTACTTACAAGTCCTTAACTAACAATGTTTTGAGAAAAATAAGTGCTAAGTAAAAAAAAACATAAGAAAAAATAGAAAAATAACAAATAATTAAAGAGCAGCAGTAAAATAACAGTAGCGAGGCTTTATACAGGCACTCAACACATTATAAACATGAGACAATGTTGAAAAAACAAGGAGAGCTCAAAGGTTGTTTTCAATGACTGTCCACTGTATGTACAAGTAGAGGAATGTTATTATCCTTGCTCCCTACCTGCTCTGTGTCCACTGTATGTACAAGTAGAGGAATGTTATTATCCTTGCTCCCTACCTGCTCTGTGTCCACTGTATGTACAAGTAGAGGAATGTTATTATCCCTGCTCCCTACCTGCTCTGTGTCCACTGTATGTACAAGTAGAGGAATGTTATTATCCTTGCTCCCTACCTGCTCTGTGTCCACTGTATGTACAAGTAGAGGAATGTTATTATCCCTGCTCCCTACCTGCTCTGTGTCCACTGTATGTACAAGTAGAGGAATGTTATTATCCCTGCTCCCTACCTGCTCTGTGTCCACTGTATGTACAAGTAGAGGAATGTTATTATCCTTGCTCCCTACCTGCTCTGTGTCCACTGTATGTACAAGTAGAGGAATGTTATTATCCCTGCTCCCTACCTGCTCTGTGTCCACTGTATGTACAAGTAGAGGAATGTTATTATCCCTGCTCCCTACCTGCTCTGTGTCCACTGTATGTACAAGTAGAGGAATGTTATTATCCCTGCTCCCTACCTGCTCTGTGTCCACTGTATGTACAAGTAGAGGAATGTTATTATCCCTGCTCCCTACCTGCTCTGTGTCCACTGTATGTACAAGTAGAGGAATGTTATTATCCCTGCTCCCTACCTGCTCTGTGTCCACTGTATGTACAAGTAGAGGAATGTTATTATCCCTGCTCCCTACCTGCTCTGTGTCCACTGTATGTACAAGTAGAGGAATGTTATTACTGATTGGTTTCCAGGAGGGGCGTACTACCTGATATCACGTAGTCTGGGACCAGAGTTTGGCGGTTCCATTGGTCTCATCTTCGCCTTCGCTAACGCTGTTGCCGTGGCGATGTATGTGGTGGGCTTCGCAGAGACTGTGGTTGACCTACTCAAGGTACGTAGCAACTGTGTGTGTGTGTGTGTGTGTGTGTGTGTGTGTGTGTGTGTCAGATCACTGACTGTGGTCCCTCTCTCCCTCTCCCCCCTCTCTCTCTCTACCTCTCCATGTGCATCTCTCTCTCCACCTCTGTCTCCCCCTCCTTCCCTCTCCTCTACAGGAAAACAATGCCATTATGATAGATGAGCTGAATGACATCAGGATCATCGGCTGTATCTCGGTGGTACTGCTGCTGGGGATCTCAGTGGCCGGGATGGAGTGGGAGGCCAAGGTGAGATACTACACTACGCTACATTACATTATACTACACATTATACTACATTAAACTACAGTACACTACATTATACAACACTACGCTACATTATACTACATTATACTAGACTATGCTACATTACATTATACTACACTACACTACAATAAACAACACTACTCTACATTATACTACACTACAATAAACAACACTACTCTACATTATACTACATTATACTACACTACATTATACAACACTACGCTACTCTACGCTACATTACATTATACTACTCTACACTACACTACATTATACTACTCTACACTACATTACATTATACTACTCTACACTACACTACATTATACTACTCTACACTACACTACATTATACTACTCTACACTACATTACATTATACTACTCTACACTACATTACATTATACTACTCTACACTACACTACATTATACTACTCTACACTACATTACATTATACTACTCTACACTACACTACATTACATTATACTACTCTACACTACATTACATTATACTACTCTACACTACACTACATTACATTATACTACTCTACACTACATTACATTATACTACTCTACACTACTCTACACTACATTATACTACTCTACACTACATTACATTATACTACTCTACACTACACTACATTATACTACTCTACACTACATTACATTATACTACTCTACACTACACTACATTATACTACTCTACACTACACTACATTATACTACTCTACACTACATTACATTATACTACTCTACACTACATTACATTATACTACTTTACACTACTCTACACTACATTACATTATACTACTCTACACTACACTACATTACATTATACTACTCTACTCTACATTATAGTATACTACTCTACTCTACGCTACATTACACTACTCTACTCTACGCTACATTACAGTATACTACTCTACGCTACATTACACTACTCTACTCTACATTTCATTATACTACTCTACGCTACATGACATTATACTACTCTACGCTACATTACACTACTCTACTCTACGCTACATTACAGTATACTACTCTACGCTACATTGCACTACTCTACTCTACATTTCATTATACTACTCTACATAACATTATACTCTACTCTACGTTACTCTACGATACATTATCTACATTACATTATACTACGCTACATTACATTATACTACTCTACGCTACTCTACGCTACGCTACATTACATTATACTACTCTACACTACACTACATTATACTACTCTACACTACTCTACACTACATTACATTATACTACTCTACACTACACTACATTATACTACTCTACACTACTCTACACTACATTACATTATACTACTCTACACTACACTACATTATACTACTCTACACTACTCTACGCTACAGTACATTATACTACTCTACACTACACTACATTATACTACTCTACACTACTCTACACTACATTACATTATACTACTCTACACTACATTACATTATACTACTCTACATTACATTACATTATACTACTCTACACTACATTACATTATACTACTCTACACTACACTACATTATACTACTCTACACTACTCTACACTACATTACATTATACTACTCTACACTACATTCCATTACATTATACTACTCTACACTACTCTACGCTACATTACATTATACTACTCTACACTACCTAACACTACATTACATTATACTACTCTACACTACACTACATTACATTATACTACTCTACACTACATTACATTATACTACTCTACATTACATTATACTACTCTACACTACATTACATTACATTATACTACTCTACACTACACTACATTACATTATACTACTCTACACTACACTACATTACATTATACTACTCTACACTACTCTACACTACATTACATTATACTACTCTACACTACACTACATTACATTATACTACTCTACACTACATTACATTATACTACTCTACACTACATTACATTATACTACTCTACATTACATTATACTACTCTACACTACACTACATTACATTACATTATACTACTCTACACTACTCTACACTACATTATACTACTCTACACTACATTACATTATACTACTCTACACTACATTACATTATACTACTCTACACTACATTACATTATACTACTCTACATTACATTATACTACTCTACACTACATTACATTATACTACTCTACTCTACACTACATTACATTATACTACTCTACACTACTCTACACTACATTACATTATACTACTCTACACTACACTACATTACATTATACTACTCTACACTACATTACATTATACTACTCTACACTACATTACATTATACTACTCTACACTACACTACATTATACTACTCTACACTACTCTACACTACATTACATTATACTACTCTACACTACATTCCATTACATTATACTACTCTACACTACTCTACGCTACATTACATTATACTACTCTACACTACCTAACACTACATTACATTATACTACTCTACACTACACTACATTACATTATACTACTCTACACTACATTACATTATACTACTCTACACTACATTACATTATACTACTCTACATTACATTATACTACTCTACACTACATTACATTACATTATACTACTCTACACTACACTACATTACATTATACTACTCTACACTACATTACATTATACTACTCTACACTACACTACATTACATTATACTACTCTACACTACTCTACACTACATTACATTATACTACTCTACACTACTCTACACTACATTACATTATACTACTCTACACTACATTACATTATACTACTCTACACTACATTACATTATACTACTCTACACTACTCTACACTACATTACATTATACTACTCTACACTACATTACATTATACTACTCTACACTACATTATACTACTCTACACTACATTACATTATACTACTCTACACTACTCTACACTACATTACATTATACTACTCTACACTACTCTACACTACATTATACTACTCTACGCTACATTACATTATACTACTCTACACTACTCTACACTACATTACATTATACTACTCTACACTACATTACATTATACTACTCTACACTATATTACATTATACTACTCTACTCTACTCTACACTACATTATACTACTCTACGCTACATTACATTATACTACTCTACACTACTCTACACTACATTACATTATACTACTCTACACTACACTACATTACATTATACTACTCTACACTACGGTACATTACATTATACTACTCTACACTATATTACATTATACTACTCTACTCTACTCTACACTACATTATACTACTCTACGCTACATTACATTATACTACTCTACACTACTCTACACTACACTACATTATACTACTCTACACTACATTACATTATACTACTCTACACTACACTACATTATACTACTCTACACTACATTACATTATACTACTCTACACTACACTACATTATACTACTCTACACTACACTACATTATACTACTCTACACTACATTACATTATACTACTCTACACTACACTACATTACATTATACTACTCTACTCTACATTATAGTATACTACTCTACTCTACGCTACATTACAGTATACTACTCTACGCTACATTACACTACTCTACTCTACATTTCATTATACTACTCTACTCTACACTACATTACATTATACTACTCTACTCTACGCTACATGACATTATACTACTCTACGCTACATTACACTACTCTACTCTACGCTACATTACAGTATACTACTCTACGCTACATTACACTACTCTACTCTACATTTCATTATACTACTCTACATAACATTATACTCTACTCTACGTTACTCTACGATACATTATCTACATTACATTATACTACGCTACATTACATTATACTACTCTACGCTACTCTACGCTACGCTACATTACATTATACTACTCTACACTACACTACATTATACTACTCTACACTACTCTACACTACATTACATTATACTACTCTACACTACACTACATTATACTACTCTACACTACTCTACGCTACATTACATTATACTACTCTACACTACACTACATTATACTACTCTACACTACTCTACACTACATTACATTATACTACTCTACACTACACTACATTACATTATACTACTCTACACTACTCTACACTACATTACATTATACTACTCTACACTACACTACATTACATTATACTACTCTACACTACATTACATTATACTACTCTACACTACATTACATTATACTACTCTACACTACACTACATTATACTACTCTACACTACTCTACACTACATTACATTATACTACTCTACACTACATTCCATTACATTATACTACTCTACACTACCTAACACTACATTACATTATACTACTCTACACTACACTACATTACATTATACTACTCTACACTACATTACATTATACGACTCTACACTACATTACATTATACTACTCTACACTACATTACATTATACTACTCTACACTACACTACATTACATTATACTACTCTACACTACATTACATTATACGACTCTACACTACATTACATTATACTACTCTACACTACATTACATTATACTACTCTACACTACATTACATTATACTACTCTACACTACACTACATTACATTATACTACTCTACACTACTCTACACTACATTACATTATACTACTCTACACTACTCTACACTACATTACATTATACTACTCTACACTACATTACATTATACTACTCTACATTACATTATACTACTCTACACTACATTACATTATACTACTCTACATTACATTATACTACTCTACACTACACTACATTATACTACTCTAACTACGGTACATTACATTATACTACTCTACTCTACTCTACACTACATTATACTACTCTACACTACATTACATTATACTACTCTACACTACTCTACACTACATTACATTATACTACTCTACACTACTCTACACTACATTACATTATACTACTCTACACTACATTATACTACTCTACACTACATTACATTATACTACTCTACACTACTCTACACTACATTACATTATACTACTCTACACTACTCTACACTACATTACATTATACTACTCTACTCTACTCTACACTACATTATACTACTCTACGCTACATTACATTATACTACTCTACACTACTCTACACTACATTACATTACATTATACTACTCTACACTACGGTACATTACATTATACTACTCTACACTATATTACATTATACTACTCTACTCTACACTACATTATACTACTCTACGCTACATTACATTATACTACTCTACACTACTCTACACTACATTACATTATACTACTCTACTCTACTCTACACTACATTACATTATACTACTCTACACTACATTATACTACTCTACACTACATTACATTATACTACTCTACACTACACTACATTATACTACTCTACACTACATTACATTACATTATACTACTCTACACTACGCTACATTACATTATACTATTCTACATTACATTATACTACTCTACACTACATTACATTAAACTACTCTACACTACATTATACTACACTACACTACATTACATTATACTACTCTACGCTACATTACATTATACTACTCTACACTACATTATACTACTCTACACTACATTACATTATACTACTCTACGCTACATTACATTATACTACTCTACTCTACTCTACACTACATTACATTACACTACTCTACTCTACACTACATTACATTATACTACTCTACACTACACTACACTACATTACATTATACTACTCTACACTACATTACATTATACTACTCTACACTACATTACATTATACTACTCTACACTACTCTACACTACATTACACTACTCTACTCTACACTACATTACATTATACTACTCTACACTACTCTACACTACATTACATTATACTACTCTACACTACACTACATTACATTATACTACTCTACTCTACATTACATTATACTACTCTACACTACACTACACTACATTACATTATACTACTCTACACTACATTACATTATACTACTCTACACTACACTACACTACATTATACTACTCTACACTACATTACATTATACTACTCTACACTACATTACATTATACTACTCTACACTACTCTACTCTACACTACATTATACTACTCTACACTACACTACATTACATTGTACTACTCTACACTACACTACATTACATTATACTACTCTACACTACTCTACACTACATTACATTATACTACTCTACACTACATTACATTATACTACTCTACACTACATTACATTATACTACTCTACACTACATTACATTATACTACTCTACTCTACACTACATTATACTACTCTACACTACACTACATTACATTGTACTACTCTACACTACACTACATTACATTATACTACTCTACACTACACTACATTACATTGTACTACTCTACACTACACTACATTACATTATACTACTCTACACTACTCTACACTACATTACATTATACTACTCTACACTACATTACATTATACTACTCTACTCTACACTACATTATACTACTCTACACTACACTACATTACATTATACTACTCTACACTACACTACATTACATTGTACTACTCTACACTACACTACATTACATTATACTACTCTACACTACTCTACACTACATTACATTATACTACTCTACACTACATTACATTATACTACTCTACACTACATTACATTATACTACTCTACACTACACTACACTACATTACATTATACTACTCTACACTACATTACATTATACTACTCTACACTACATTACATTATACTACTCTACACTACTCTACACTACATTACACTACTCTACTCTACACTACATTACATTATACTACTCTACACTACTCTACACTACATTACATTATACTACTCTACACTACACTACATTACATTATACTACTCTACTCTACATTACATTATACTACTCTACACTACACTACACTACATTACATTATACTACTCTACACTACATTACATTATACTACTCTACACTACACTACACTACATTATACTACTCTACACTACATTACATTATACTACTCTACACTACATTACATTATACTACTCTACTCTACACTACATTATACTACTCTACACTACACTACATTACATTGTACTACTCTACACTACACTACATTACATTATACTACTCTACACTACTCTACACTACATTACATTATACTACTCTACACTACACTACATTATACTACTCTACACTACACTACATTATACTACTCTACACTACTCTACACTACATTACATTATACTACTCTACACTACATTACATTATACTACTCTACATTACATTACATTATACTACTCTACTCTACACTACACTACATTATACTACTCTACTCTACACTACATTACATTATACTACTCTACACTACTCTACACTACATTACATTATACTACTCTACTCTACATTACATTATACTACTCTACTCTACATTACATTATACTACTCTACTCTACTCTACACTACATTATACTACTCTACACTACATTACATTATACTACTCTACTCTACACTACATTACATTATACTACTCTACTCTACTCTACACTACATTATACTACTCTACACTACATTACATTACACTACTCTACACTACATTACATTATACTACTCTACACTACACTACATTACATTATACTACTCTACACTACACTACACTACATTATACTACTCTACACTACTCTACACTACATTACATTATACTACTCTACACTACACTACATTATACTACTCTACTCTACACTACACTACATTACATTATACTACTCTACACTACACTACATTACATTATACTACTCTACTCTACTCTACATTACATTATACTACTCTACACTACTCTACACTACATTATACTACTCTACACTACTCTACACTACATTACATTATACTACTCTACACTACATTACATTATACTACTCTACACTACACTACATTATACTACTCTCTCTATCAGTATGTGTTCAGTTCCTTATCACAGTCGGTTTCTCAGCTGTTGGAGAGGAATGGTGTGACCTTGTAACTGTCCTCTAGTTTCATATGAAAACTTTGTAACCCAGACTAACCTGTTGATCCTGTCTCTTCAGGCCCAGATCGGTTTGCTGATCATCCTCCTGGTAGCCATCGCCAACGTCTTCGTAGGAACTGGCATCCCAGCCTCCACCGACAAGAAGTCTAAAGGATTCTTTAACTATGACGGTAAGGCAACAGAGGTTTCCTTCGCATAGATAGAGGAATTCATCAAATACATAACCTTTATAATGCTCACATTTATAATCAAGCTATATTAGTTTCATGATGAGAGCCCTGAGTTTGTCCTGCTCAGGTCACATGGTCAGGAGGAGAACATGTCTTTTTCTATACTCTGTCAAATGACACACAGAGACAGCATCACCAGTATGACACAGAGACACTTTTCTCATCCACATCTATTCTCTTCTCTTTCTCCCCCACAGCCAAAATATTTATGGAGAACTTACCGCCGGACTTCCGAGATGGAGAGACGTTCTTCTCTGTGTTCGCCATCTTCTTCCCTGCTGCCACGGGTATCCTGGCTGGAGCTAACATCTCTGGAGACCTGAAGGTATGAAGGGCAAAAAATGACCCACTATGTTCCTCTGCCTGACCACACAGCAGATCTCAGTTCACTGTTAACATACGACTCCAGAGAGATGTGTTCTTGTAGTCATGTTTCTTAAAATTATATTATGACATTTCAGATTTAGATATGATTATTTTCACGAAGTAGTTTGTAGCTTTATAAGTAGCTTTATAAACTACTGTATATTTCTCTTTAGGGTAGCTTTATAAACTACTGTATATTTCTCTTTAGGGTAGCTTAATAAACTACTGTATATTTCTCTTTAGGGTAGCGTAATAAACTACTGTATATTTCTCTTTAGGGTAGCTTTACTGTAGCACAACCTCTTCCTGTGTGAAGTCATTGGTAGCTTAGAGAGAGAGAGAGAGAGAGAGAGGGAGAGATAGAGGGAGAGACAGAGAGAGAGAGACAGAGACAGAGACAGAGACAGAGACAGAGAGAGAGAGAGAGAGAGACAGAGAGATAGTGAGAGAGACAGAGAGATAGTGAGAGATGAACAGTGAAAAGAGAGGTAGAAGCACAATACCTGGACCACGAAACATCCAATAGAAGATAGGACATATCCACTCAGTGTTTATTGTCCCATGTCACTAACAGCCAGTGATGAGTGTGTAACGGATGTGAAATGGCTAGCTAGTTATCGGTGGTGGGCGCTAATAGCCTTTCAATCGGTGACGTCACTTGCTCTTAGACCTTGAAGTAGTGGTTCCACTCTTTATTGTGTCTGTGAACAGGCACCTTCACTTTAAACAGCAGAGAATGATGATCCCATAGACCCAAACCACTGTTTCCTCCAGCTATCACTTCTGCTGTTTATCTCTGGTTCTACTGCAGGATCCACAGGATGCTCTCCCTAAAGGAACCCTGCTGGCCATCCTCATCACTGGAGTCACATACCTGGGAGTTGCCCTCTGTGTCTGTAAGGATGCACGCGCGCACACACACACGAACGCACACACAAAACCCTCCCTAAATGTTGTGTCTGTTCTGTTTTCTGATTGATCAGCTGCCACGGTGGTGCGTGATGCAACAGGAAACATCAACGACACCATTGCCACAGGGATGGACATGTTCTGTAACGGTACCAACACTGCTGCCTGTGAGCAGGGATGGAACTTCTCCTCCTGTGATGTCAGCAGCTGCAAGTTTGGCTCCATGAACAACTTCCAGGTACAAGAACAACAACAACAATGTAACAACAATCAAACAACACAGTTACACATTCAGTACAACAACACAACAAAATAACCAGACACACACACACAGTCCAGTGACACTAAACAGTCCCTGTGTCTCCTCCTCCCCAGGTGATGACCATGGTGTCAGGGTTTGGTCCTCTCATCACAGCAGGAACCTTCTCTGCCACCCTCTCCTCTGCCCTCGCCTCCCTCGTCAGCGCACCCAAAGTCTTCCAGGTCAGTCACACTACTAATGTCTATCACCTGTCTCCTCATTCATCAGCTCTGAGGGTTCCAGGTACTACTACAAGGTCTATGATGAGTGAAACAGAGCCCCTCTCTTTTTCATGTTCCTTCTAGCCAGATGACAACAATTGTCAAACTATGTTACAATCAGCTAACTCCCACTCCTCCCTCCTCTACCTCTCTCTCTTCCTCCTCCCCCACCTCTTCATCCACCCTTCTCTTCCTGCTCCTCCTCACCTTCTCGCCCCCCTCTTCCTCTTCTTCCTCCTCTTCCTCCTCCTCTCAGGCTCTGTGTAAAGACAACATCTACACTGCACTGAAGTTCTTCGCCAAGGGACACGGCAAGAACAACGAGCCAATCAGAGGCTACGTTCTGACTTTCATCATCGCTGTCGCCTTCATAATCATCGGTGAGTGAGGTCACTACACACATTTAAGATAAACCACAGTCGCCAATTAGTTTAATATTGGTAATGTCACAAACAACTCAAATGAATCTCTGTTGTGTGTGTCTCTCTCTGTGTTTGTGTGTGTGTGTGTGTGTGTGTGTGTGTGTGTGTGTGTGTGTGTGTGTGTGTGTGTAGCCGATCTGAACGTCATTGCGCCCATCATCTCCAACTTCTTCCTGGCATCGTACGCCCTCATCAACTTCTCCTGCTTCCACGCTTCATACGCTAAGTCACCAGGTACTCTCTCTAACTCTCTCTCTCTCTAACTCTCTCTCTCTCTAACTCTCTCTCTCTCTCTCCCTCTCTCTCTCTCTTTAGCTCTCTCTAACTCTAACTCTCTCTCTCTCTAACTCTCTCTCTCTCTCTAACTCTCTCTCTCTCTCGCTCTCTCTCTCTCTCTCTCTAACTCTCTCTCTCTCTCTCTAACTCTATCTCTCTCTCTCTAACTCTCTCTCTCTCTCTCTCTCTAACTCTCTCCCTCTCTCTCTCTTTAACTCTCTCTCTCTCTTTTTAGCTCTCTCTCTCTTTAACTCTCTCTCTCTCTCTCTCTCTAACTTTCTAACTGTTGTCTCCTGTGATCTCTCCCCCCTGTGTAGGCTGGAGGCCAGCGTACAGGTACTACAACATGTGGTTGTCTCTGTTTGGAGCGGTGCTCTGCTGTGGTGTGATGTTTGTCATCAACTGGTGGGCTGCTCTCCTCACCTACGCAATCGAGATCTTCCTATATGTCTACGTCACTGTCAAGAAGCCAAGTGAGACACAGACATTGATTTGCATCAAGCTGACATTAGAATACATATGAACCAGTCACACACAAAGAACCAGTGTACATTACCACATGGGAAGCCTGGGCTGGCCAAAAGTAATACTATGATAAAGGAATGAGTACATAGGGATGACATAAGATGTACATAGCTACTACATATGACATACGTAGCATCTCTAAGTTCAGTGTTAACATCAGTGTGTTCTGTTGTCCTCAGATGTGAACTGGGGCTCGTCCACTCAGGCCGTGACGTTTGTCAGCGCGGTCAACAACGCTCTGTCACTGACCGGAGTAGAGGACCATGTTAAGAACTTCAGGTAAGAGCCAACAGAAGCCACTGGTATTACACCTCTTACTATGCTGTTGGATGGCGAGTGGAAGAAAACCTACTCTGTTCATGGTTAGAGGTGAAATTAAAAGAAGGGGACTGGTACAATACTGCTCTGCATTCTAACCTGAAAGTGTAGAATGTTAAGAAGACTAATGTGATTTAGATAACTGACTGTTATCCCCCCTCCTCAGACCTCAGTGTATGGTGCTGACAGGAGCACCTAAGAACAGACCGGCACTCC
This sequence comes from Oncorhynchus clarkii lewisi, assembly GCF_045791955.1. Classification (NCBI taxonomy): domain Eukaryota; kingdom Metazoa; phylum Chordata; class Actinopteri; order Salmoniformes; family Salmonidae; genus Oncorhynchus; species Oncorhynchus clarkii. The sequence continues at coordinate 87,076 of NW_027261032.1, forward strand.
TGGACCTGGCTCATTGTTTCACTAAGAACTACGGACTCTGTCTCACATGTGAAGTCTTTGTGGTAAGAGGACAGACATTTGATTAAAGTCACCAAGTTCTTCATCCTTCAATTCCTCCTTCACACACAGCGCTATGAGATAATATAATATCCCCTCCTATCTCTCCCCAGGGCCCCAGAACAGAGACATTGACAGATGTGAACGCTGGAATGGAGAAGAACCAGATGTGGCTGAATAAGAAGAAGATAAAAGCCTTCTATGCTGCAGTGGCCTGTGACTCCTTCAGACAGGGAACTGAGAACCTCATGCAGGTACACCTCCACGTCTACTACCTGGACCTCTAATAGATACACATACTCTGTGGTAGTTATTGACTGCTGCAGGAACCTACACATGGATTCATCATTTATAATAGATACACACACACACACACTTTGATAGGAAGGCTTTCTATACTACTTTTATTATTGCCTCTTACATGAGTACAATGAATCAATTCATGGAGATATCAAGCCTAATGGTTCATCCTTAATAGTCTATTGACACATGTATATCAATCTAAGCAACATTATTAAGAAATCCCTATCAAAATCCGTCAGTTTAAGCTAGAGATGAGTTTCTGCATGGGCTGTATCTCAATCCACCGCAGGCCTGTCACCCTTCCACATCTGTGGTGGAAGGTGGCCGAGCTACAGCGGTGTTTGTCAGACCATGAGACATCCCCAAAATCGGTCTTCTCATGAAAAAGTCTGTAGGGTCCGAAGAGCCTACAAACTATGAAAAAGGGAGACTCTCACAAACACGATGGTGTTCTCAGTTTTGCTCTATGACTCCCACATGTGTTACGGGACTCGTCTGAAGGTAACCCATACAAATGGATAGAAGCATGGAGTTAAATATGTGTCCAAAAAATTAGAATATTTCTAATATCTCCTAGATATAGGACAGACAATTCAAAACCTTATTCCTTATGATTATTATTATTTATTTATTTTGCCATTTATAAATGTGTTATTCAATGCGTTTTTATGGGCTATAGTAGTAAACGCCAAATTCAATATTTTACCTGATCATGTTTAACTTCTACTTTGAGGTTAAAACTGTTTTCTATATAATATGACTATTCAACTGTTACCATGACAACAACATGTCATGGTTCAAAGTTAACTAGACTAGAGGACGGGTTAGGTTGGTTTTCTAACATTTTGGGATGAAAGTTACTTCATTTTCACATGTAAGCCTCAACAGGCTATGCTAGCTGAGATGAGTGCTAAAGCATAAGAAACAAGAGCAGCGTAGCATGGTAGCAGCAGCGTAGCAGAGCTGAGCAGCGTAGCAGCAGCAGCAGCAGCGTAGCAGCAGCAGCGTAGCAGGGCAGCAGCGTAGCAGCGTAGTCCAGTCTTGACTAGTTTTACACAGCATTTCTACCTCCCTTCAGTCCAGCCTAGCTCAGCCCAGACAGAACTGGTGTCTAAGTTAATGAGGTAGGAAGAGGAGAAGATAGAGTTATGGTCCATTTATGGTTGTCTTTATCACATTGGAATGGAGATAAGACTGTGTAGCGTGGTGTGGGTGGTCAAGAGGAGTGCTAGCTTTAAAGAGAAGCCAGATTAAACAGAACTATAGTCTATCAGTGATTAACACAATGGTGAATGAGATCCTGCAGACAAATACAGTGCCTTCAGAAAATATTCAGACCCCTTGACTATTTCTATATTTTGTTAAGTTACAGCCTTATTCTAAAATGGATTAAATTATTTTTCCCCCTCGTCAATCTAGACACAATACCCCATAATGACAAAGCAAAACAGGTTTTTAGAAATGTTTGCTAATTTATTTAAAATAAACTGAAATATTACATTTGGATAAGTAAATGTAATATTTACTCAGTACTTTGTTGAAGCACCTTTGGCAGCGATTACAGCATCGAGTCTTCTTGGGTATGACGCTACAAGCTTGGCACATCTGTATTAGGGGAGTTTCTCCCATTCTTCTATGCAGATCCTCTCAAACTCTGTCAGGTTGGATGGGGAGCGTTGCTGCACAGCTATTTTCACATCTCTCCAGAGATGTTCAATTGGGTTCAAGTCCGGGCTCTGGCTGGGCCACTCAAGGACATTCAGAGACTTGTCTCGAAGCCATTCCTGCATTGTTTTGGCTGTGTGCTTAGGGTCTTTTTCCTATTGGAAGGTGAACCTTCACCACAGTCTGAGGTCCTGAGGGCTCTGGAGCATTATTTATTTAATCCATTTTAGAATAAGGCTGTAATGTAACAAAATGTGGAAAAAGTTGAGGGTTCGGAATAATTTCCGAAGGCAGTGTACCTCTTCAGAGATCAGGGAGGTTAATTAATCAGGCTGTGAAAGAACTTTATAGTATTGTTTACTAGGCTATTCTCAACTTCTGTGTTTTGGAATGTACTTTTCATTAATAAAATACTATTTTTGCTGGAAAGTCTTGCGGTCTTGGAGTCAAATACTTCCAAACGCGACCTTGATTTAAGTTGACCAGCATGCAGGGTTGGTGAAGTTTGCACTTTGGAGATGATTCCATTGGTTTTATTGTACCAGGCAGGAAAACTAGAAGTCTTTTCCGTGTTTTTGTCCCAGGTCTGCTTGAATGCAGGTAGTGTAAGTCTTTCAAGATCAGCCTGTGTGTTATAACCTGTTGTCATTCTCTGTCCTAGGCATCAGGTCTGGGTCGTCTGAAACCCAACATTCTGATGATGGGCTTCAAGAAGGACTGGAGGACAGCAGACACAGCCGGCGTACAGAGCTATGTAGGAGTACTGCAGTAAGTCACACTCATACACTGAGTGGAACACCTGCTCTTTCCATGACAGACTGACCAGCTGATTCCAGGTGAAAGCTATGATCTCTTATTGATGTCACCTTTTAAATCCACTTCAATCAGTGACGATGAAGAGGAGGAGACGGGTTAATGAAGGATTTTTAAGCATTGAGACAATTGAGACATGGATTGTATATGTGTGGCATTCAGAGGGAGAATGGGTGAGAACGTGCTTTTACATGCCTTTAAACAGAGTATGGTGGTAGGTGCCAGCTGCACTGGTTTGTGTCAAGAACTGCAATGCTGCTGGGTTTTTACAGTTTTTTTCGATTGCTAAACGACAGTGGGAACAACTGGAGTCACATGTGCAAAACTCTAACTACAGTCTGCACTACCAACAGTCACCTGAGCTAAACAGTTCACATCACCTGCAAAACTCATTCCAAGCAACACAACTCTTAACACATGGCTCAAAACACGCTCAGTGCAGCCAAACACTATGCACAACCCTCACTGAGATAACACACACTGTCACTCAGAACACACTGAGAGTAAAAACACTAGCATCAAACACCAATACAGAAAATACAAACTTTTCATCTTTACAGTTTGAACAATTTCAGTGACTTCATACAAAGTAATATTTTCTTCAAAGAAAAGAGTGACATTCTTTCACATGATTTATTAAATTTTTTAGAACATAACAATTCTTTAAGGTAAATGAAAATTAGCAGTTTGCTTCAATAGTCTGTAGTAATTTACGGAATTACAGTAATGAGAAAAAAAAGGTAGAAACTAAAAGTACATACTGTAATTCGAACAAATAATTGAGGGGCTAATCCTGCCTCTCTCTAGCATCAGGCCACAGGTTTTCTTCAACATCACATCTAATGTTTTCTCTTGCCATGCACCTCGGGAAGAACCTTCTGGAGTGCCTTATCCATCCCTGGCAGTCCTCTGGACTCGTGTCCTCACATCCGGCACGCATGGCTTCCAAAAGAGACATTTGGTCACGTGGGTGGTGACCAAACACTTTCCACCTCCAGGCAGAGAAAAACTCCTCTATTGGGTTGAGGAAGGGTGAATATGCAGGCAGGTACAAAACCATAAATCTGTGATGTGCTGCAAACCAATCTGTGACAGCTGCAGAGTGGTGAAAAGCAACGTTATCGCAAACTATGACAAAAACTTGGGGGTTTCTTACTGGCTCCCCCTGTTCTGCTGGCACTAGCTGAGCATAGAGCTGTTCTAGGAAAGCTATAAGCCTTTCTGTGTTGTATGGGCCAATGAGTGGTGTGTTGAGAAGCAAACCATCATTGGCCATTGCAGCACACATGGTGATATTTCCCCCCCTTTGGCCTGGAACCTCCACAGTGGCCCTTTGACCTATAACATTCCTTCCTCTGCGCCGTGTTTTGGCAAGGTTAAATCCAGCTTCATCGATAAATACAAATGAATGTGGTCTTTCCAGTGCTTCCACCTCCATTACTCTCTGAAAAACAGTAAGTGCACAGTTTTACTGTAGAAATGCTAGTGTTTTTTTTTACTGTAAATATTTTGTATAGCTGTGTACGTAACCTCAGACGTCTTACCTGGACATATTGGTATCTTTGCTCTTTTACCCGTTCACTGTTTCTCTCGAACGGTACAGTGTATAACTGTTTCATTGTAACTTGGTGTTTCTTTAGGACTCGAGCAATAGTTGTTGTGCTGACAGAATTAACATTTTCAAATATATCATTATCAGCCAGCACTCTATCTTGAATCTCCCGCAGTTTTATCGCATTGTTGACAACAACCATGTCAACAATAGCATTTTCCTGCGCATCTGAAAATATTTTTCCTCTTCCCCCTGTTGGGGGCAGCCTATGGGTCCTGTTGTAAAATAATATATTTTACAGTCAAACTTACTGTAATATATATCTGTGTACATATTCTATAATTGCAATACAAAATAGATTCCTGTAATGTTTTCATTTACTGTAAGGATGTACAGTGCCTTGCGAAAGTATTCGGCCCCCTTGAACTTTGCGACCTTTTGCCACATTTCAGGCTTCAAACATAAAGATATAAAACTGTATTTTTTTGTGAAGAATCAACAACAAGTGGGACACAATCATGAAGTGGAACGACATTTATTGGATATTTCAAACTTTTTTAACAAATCAAAAACTGAAAAGTTGGGCGTGCAAAATTATTCAGCCCCCTTAAGTTAATACTTTGTAGCGCCACCTTTTGCTGCGATTACAGCTGTAAGTCGCTTGGGGTATGTCTCTATCAGTTTTGCACATCGAGAGACTGACATTTTTTCCCATTCCTCCTTGCAAAACAGCTCGAGCTCAGTGAGGTTGGATGGAGAGCATTTGTGAACAGCAGTTTTCAGTTCTTTCCACAGATTCTCGATTGGATTCAGGTCTGGACTTTGACTTGGCCATTCTAACACCTGGATATGTTATTTTTGAACCATTCCATTGTAGATTTTGCTTTATGTTTTGGATCATTGTCTTGTTGGAAGACAAATCTCCATCCCAGTCTCAGGTCTTTTGCAGACTCCATCAGGTTTTCTTCCAGAATGGTCCTGTATTTGGCTCCATCCATCTTCCCATCAATTTTAACCATCTTCCCTGTCCCTGCTGAAGAAAAGCAGGCCCAAACCATGATGCTGCCACCACCATGTTTGACAGTGGGGATGGTGTGTTCAGGGTGATGTGCTGTGTTGCTTTTACGCCAAACATGACGTTTTGCATTGTTGCCAAAAAGTTCAATTTTGGTTACATCTGACCAGAGCACCTTCTTCCACATGTTTGGTGTGTCTCCCAGGTGGCTTGTGGCAAACTTTAAACAACACTTTTTATGGATATCTTTAAGAAATGGCTTTCTTCTTGCCACTCTTCCATAAAGGCCAGATTTGTGCAATATACGACTGATTGTTGTCCTATGGACAGAGTCTCCCACCTCAGCTGTAGATCTCTGCAGTTCATCCAGAGTGATCATGGGCCTCTTGGCTGCATCTCTGATCAGTCTTCTCCTTGTATGAGCTGAAAGTTTAGAGGGACGGCCAGGTCTTGGTAGATTTGCAGTGGTCTGATACTCCTTCCATTTCAATATTATCGCTTGCACAGTGCTCCTTGGGATGTTTAAAGCTTGGGAAATCTTTTTGTATCCAAATCCGGCTTTAAACTTCTTCACAACAGTATCTCGGACCTGCCTGGTGTGTTCCTTGTTCTTCATGATGCTCTCTGCGCTTTTAACGGACCTCTGAGACTATCACAGTGCAGGTGCATTTATACGGAGACTTGATTACACACAGGTGGATTGTATTTATCATCATTAGTCATTTAGGTCAACATTGGATCATTCAGAGATCCTCACTGAACTTCTGGAGAGAGTTTGCTGCACTGAAAGTAAAGGGGCTGAATAATTTTGCACGCCCAATTTTTCAGTTTTTGATTTGTTAAAAAAGTTTGAAATATCCAATAAATGTCGTTCCACTTCATGATTGTGTCCCACTTATTGTTGATTCTTCACAAAAAAATACAGTTTTATATCTTTATGTTTGAAGCCTGAAATGTGGCAAAAGGTCGCAAAGTTCAAGGGGGCCGAATACTTTCGCAAGGCACTGTAACTCTCACCTGTTTGCATGATGGAACATTCGCATTACAGATGCCACTGTGGATCTTTGCAGATTGGGTTGCACCCTCAACCCTGCCTCTCTCAATGAGAGACCATGGTTCACGACATGGTCTATAAGTGTAGCCCTTATTTCATCTGAAATAACAGCTCTTTGTCTTCTTTGTCTTCCTCCACGCATCCGCCCTCTCCCTGCAACCCTTCTCCCTCCACAAACCCATTTTCCTTGTTTCATTTCCAAAATGAGTCTTTCTGAGCTCTACCTATATATACTGTAATATGTGTGTGTGTTCACTAACAAGTCTAAAACAAGACACCTGCTTAGCCTTTCAGCTGAAATTGCAATCAGCAGTGTTTGAAAGGCACAAGGCTGAAATCTATTCCGTTTTGAATGTGTGGTTCACAGTTTTGACAGCAGTGTGTTAGCATTTGAACAAAGTGCTGTAAATCCACAGTGTTGTGCAGGTTGTGGTTAAAGTCATGGGATAAGTGTGTAGAGTTTTGAAAACTGTGTTCAAGCAATGAAAAACGAACTAGTGTTTGGTCCACATGAACTGCTGCTGTGCCGACTGTAGTTAGAGTTTTGCACATGTGACTCCAGTTGTGTCCACTGTCGTTTAGCAATCGAAAAAAACTGTAACACTCAACAGTTTCCCATGTGTATCAAGAATGGTCCACCACCCTAAGGACATCCAGCCAACTTGACACAACTGTGGGAAGCATTGGAGTCGACATGGGCCAGTATCCATGTGGAACGCTTTCGACACCTTGCAGAGTCCATGCCCCGATGAATTGAGGCTGTTCTGAGGGCAAAGTGGGGAGGGGGGTGCAACTCAATCTTAGGAAGGTGTTCCTAATGTTTGGTATACTCATTGTACACACACACAAAATAAGCAAGATAAGTGCTAACTGTGTGTTATTAAAGTGTATGTTCTGTGCCGGGTGTGTGTTTTTAGCGATGCATTTGACTTTGAGTACGGAACCGTGGTACTAAGGATGAACCAGGGACTGGACATCTCACACATCATAAAGGCTCAGGGTGAGTACACACACACGCATGCATGCACACACACACACACACACACACACACACACACACACACACACACACACACACACACACACACACACACACACACACACACACACAAATGTATAAAACAGAAGCAGTCAGAATACTCCAGCCTCGGGGCCTGTGATGTAAATAGAGCTGTTGTATAGATATAGTACTGGTTAAAGTACACCCACTTTGTCAGAAAAACAAGTCATCTCCTCATGGTTTGTTGTGTGGCTGTTTCCATATAACAACCCCAATCATACAATGACTATTGATAACATTGACAACATTGATCGAGTTGATAAGGAGAGCTCTTTGGTCCATAGATCAGAGGCAGTAGATGAAGGTCACATCTAATCAGCTCCTAGCAATAACATCTACTGAATAAACTGTTACCAACAGAGCCACTGCAGGGCTATGGGCCCTAGTCAGAAGTAGTGCACTATATAGGCAATAGAGTGCAATTTGAGACACTCCCCAGGAGTCATAGATGCACTAATCTAGTAGTTACTCCTGTCCTGGAGAGATACAGGGTTTGCTGGCTTTAGTTCCAGCCCAGCACTAACACACCTTATTCAACCACTCCAGGGCTCGAGAATTAGTAGATTAGTTGATGGATGTGTTAGTGCAGGGTTAGAACAAACATGTGGGCTACCAAGTGGCGCAGCGGTCTAAGGCACTGCATCTCAGTGCTTGAGGCGTCATTACAGACACCCGGGATCAAATCCAGGCTGTATCACAACCGGCCGTGATTGGGATTCCATTAGTGCGGCGCACAATTGGCCCAGCATTATCCGGGTTTTGCCGGTGTAGGCCATCATTATAAATAAGAATTTGTTCTTAACTGACTTGCCTAGTTAAATAAAGGTTAAATTAATTCTAATTATATGATATATATTTTTGAAACTCTGTGGTGGTCCCCCAGGAGAGGTTTGAGACACAGTGGTCTAATGTGATGGGTTGTATTCACTAGCGACAACCCAGGAGAGGTTTGAGACACAGTGCTCTAATGTGATGGGTCGTATTCACTAGGGACATCCCAGGAGAGGTTTGAGACACAGTGGTCTAATGTGATGGGTCGTATTCACTAGCGACAACCCAGGAGAGGTTTGAGACACAGTGGTCTAATGTGATGGGTCATATTCACTAGGGACAACCCAGGAGAGGTTTGAGACACAGTGGTCTAATGTGATGGGTCGTATTCACTAGCGACAACCCAGGAGAGGTTTGAGACACAGTGGTCTAATGTGATGGGTCATATTCACTAGGGACAACCCAGGAGAGGTTTGAGACACAGTGGTCTAATGTGATTGGTCGTATTCACTAGGGACAACCCAGGAGAGGTTTGAGACACAGTGGTCTAATGTGATTGGTCGTATTCACTAGGGACAACCCAGGAGAGGTTTGAGACACAGTGGTCTAATGTGATGGGTCGTATTCACTAGCGACAACCCAGGAGAGGTTTGAGACACAGTGGTCTAATGTGATGGGTCGTATTCACTAGGGACATCCCAGGAGAGGTTTGAGACACAGTGGTCTAATGTGATTGGTCGTATTCACTAGGGACAACCCAGGAGAGGTTTGAGACACAGTGGTCTAATGTGATGGGTTGTATTCACTAGGGACATCCCAGGAGAGGTTTGAGACACAGTGGTCTAATGTGATGGGTCGTATTCACTAGCGACAACCCAGGAGAGGTTTGAGACACAGTGGTCTAATGTGATGGGTCGTATTCACTAGGGACAACCCAGGAGAGGTTTGAGACACAGTGGTCTAACGTGATGGGTCGTATTCACTAGCGACAACCCAGGAGAGGTTTGAGAAACAGTGCTCTAATGTGATGGGTCGTATTCACTAGGGACATCCCAGGAGAGGTTTGAGACACAGTGGTCTAATGTGATGGGTCGTATTCACTAGGGACAACCCAGGAGAGGTTTGAGACACAGTGGTCTAATGTGATTGGTCATATTCACTAGGGACAACCCAGGAGAGGTTTGAGACACAGTGGTCTAATGTGATTGGTCGTATTCACTAGCGACAACCCAGGAGAGGTTTGAGACACAGTGGTCTAATGTGATGGGTTGTATTCACTAGGGACAACCCAGGAGAGGTTTGAGACACAGTGGTCTAATGTGATGGGTTGTATTCACTAGGGACAACCCAGGGGAAATGGACTGAAACAGGGAGGGACGAGCTAAACTTCATTTTGGTTTTCCATCGCAAAACGTTTTGCTATGGCTACGATGTACACTAATGATGTAATGATGAGTAGAACCCTGTTGTAACGTGTCTCTCTACCGCCCCCCCAGAGGAGATGGAGAGAGAAGCCCAGGAGCAGAAGGATCTGGAGAAAGAAGAGCTGGCTGAGGAGAATAAGGGGAAATCCATCTTCAGGAAGTCACGGAACTTATCTACACAAGGCCTCACTTCCAGAGGTACCAGATCACTCACTCACTCACTCACTCACTCACTCACTCACTCACTCACACACACACACACAACCCCCCCCCCCCCCCAACCAACCAACCTTGGGGAAAAAGAGAGGGGAAGAGATCAGAGATAGGGAGAGAGAGAAACAGACAGAGAGAGATAGAGAGAGGCACAGAGAGAGATGAATGATCATAGGAACTGAGCATACTTGGTCGTAAATGCCTATTACTGTATTATTAAACACATTACTAATGTGTTCTCTTTTCTTTTCTCTCCCCCAGCATCAGTGACGACCCCCCAGTCTCCCCAGGTAGTGGTAGTGAATGAAAGGCTGGTGTCCAACAGCACTCAGTTCCAGAGGAAACAGGGCAAAGGAACCATCGATGTCTGGTGGATGTTTGATGACGGAGGTAGGCGACCTCTCTTTACACATCACACAACGGTGACACATTATAGACACCAGCATGTCTATATCACTCTCTTCATTATAGACCACAGCATGTCTATATCACTCTCTTCATTATAGACCACAGCATGTCTATATCACTCTCCAACATTATAGGCCACAGCATGTCTATATCACTCTATTCATTATAGACCACAGCATGTCTATATCACTCTTCATTATAGACCACAGCATGTCTATATCACTATTCATTATAGACCACAGCATGTCTATGTCACTCTCTTCACTATAGACCACAGCATGTCTATATCACTCTCTTCATTATAGACCACAGCATGTCTATGTCACTCTCTTCATTATAGACCACAGCATGTCTATATCACTCTCTTCATTATAGACCACAGCATGTCTATATCACTCTCTTCATTATAGACCACAGCATGTCTATAAGTATCTCTTCATTATAGACCACAGCATGTCTATATCATACTCTTCACTATAGACCACAGCATGGCTATATCCCTCTCTTCATTATAGACCACAGCATGTCTATAAGTCTCTCTTCATTATAGACCACAGCATGTCTATATCACTCTCTTCATTATAGACCACAGCATATCTATATCACTCTCCAACATTATAGACCACAGCATGTCAATATCACCCTCTTCATTATAGACCACAGCATGTCTATATCACTCTCTTCATTGTAGACCACAGCATGTCTATATCACTCTCTTCATTATAGACCACAACATCTTCACATAATAGGCTTATAGATTGAAATAGCTACCTACCTTCCTCTCTCACGCTCTCTCTTTCTCTGCCTGTATCTCTGTCTGTGTATCTGTGTATCTCTCTCTCACTTTGTCTGTCTGTCTCTAGCTCTCTCACTGTCTCTCTCACTCTCTCTCTCTCTCACACACACACTCACTGTCTCTCTCTCGCTCATTGTCTCTCTCTCTCACTGTCTCTCTCTCTCTGTCTGTGTATCTCTCTCGCACTTTGTCTGTCTGTCTCTAGCTCTCTCACTGTCTCTCTCTCTCACACACACACACTCTGTCTCTCTCACTCATGGTCTCTCTCTCTCACTGTCTCTCTCTCTCTGTCTGTGTGTCAGGTCTAACCCTACTGCTGCCCTACATCCTGACAACCCGTAAGAAGTTCAAGGACTGTAAGATGAGGATCTTCATCGCTGGCCAGCCGGGACGTGTCGAGCAGGACAGGCATGAGTACGTATAATCAATTTCAATCATTTATGAATAGAGGAAGATAATACAGTCTAATCATCAACAACCACTAGCCTGGTCCCAGATCTGTTTGTACTTGTCACTAATCCATTTCTGCCATGGTCATTCCACACATTACAATTCCATAAGGAGTTGGCAAGAGAGCAGAAACAGACTGGCTAAACAAGCACATCTTTGGAAATAAGACCTGTTATATCGCAGCTCATAGCAGTGGTGATCAGTGTGTGCCTCTGTGTGTGTCTGTGTTTATAGGATGAAGTCTCTGCTGGAGAAGTTCAGGATCAAATATGCAGACATCCACGTCATCGACGACATCACCCAAAACCCCAACTCTAACAGGTAATATAAACACACACACACACACACACACACACACACACACACACACACACACACACACACACACACACACACACACACACACACACACACACACACACAACCTTGGGGAGATGTGACTGCTCACACACACACACTGTCGCTCACATGCTGTGGTGGGAGAGATTCCAGACATTCTGTACTGTAGCCGTGAGGTCACTCTCAGCTGACCAACCACACGTCAGGGATGTGATCAGCAGTCAGCCGAAAGCAACACCAGTCAGGAAATGGATAAAGGCTCTATTATAGTGAGATAGTTAATGACTATATAAAACAGACGCAGAACTTTGTCTCATTCAGTATTTACACAAGAAAAGACAACTCAGCTTCAAACTGCTCCATCTCTGGTGTCAGAGTAGTCGATTTCATTCTGTGCCAAGATGAATGATAACATGCACAGGTAAAATATAAAGTCATAGGATCAGTGATTAATACCTGATTAACCCAGCTAACTGCTGTCTGTGTTCGTCCCCCAGCTGGAAGATGTTTGAGGACATGATTGAGCCGTTCCGTCTTCACGAGGGGTCAAAGAGCACCACTCTGGCCGAGGCTCTGAGGAAAGACAACCCCTGGAAGATCTCTGACGCTGAGCTGGACACCTTCGAGGAAAAGGTGGAGTCTAGAGACAGACCAGTGACTGCTCACCATAGAGACTTGTAGAGCCAGAGCACTGCACAGTGCTCACCACAGAGACCAATAACCTCTACTGATTAACAACCACATACTGTGCTCATTGCAGTACAACATGAATGAACATGCTCAACCAGTGCTTGAGTTGGGCAGCTCACCGGGGCTGAGTACCAGCACCTCAAATGTTCCATTGCTTGAGCTCCTTTTCCTCTTATAGAATATTAGCTCCAAAGTATTGTGGAACTCCTGCACCTAAATATAAACTCTATCTTCTTGTAGTAGAATGTAATGTATTAATCTGGACAATAGAATCCAACAGTCCCATGATGCAGTAGCAACAGAAGTAGACAGCTGTGTTTTCACTGAAGCCTTATATGGTTGTCATACCAACCATGTGGCCCACCACCACTTTGTGTCCTCTCTCCTCCAGACCAACCTACAGGTCAGGCTGAATGAACTACTGCAGGAGAACTCCCGAGCTGCCAACCTCATCATAGTGTAAGTACAATATACTGTAGAGTTTTTCCTGATCAGGTCACCATGTGTTCAGGAAAGACTCTAGGCCCTAATTATAAGAGACACCAACAAGAGCCATATCATCATCTATCAATCTCTCTGTAAAAAAGACGTAAATATGATAGTCCAATGCGTCACAAAACTATGAAGCTAACTGAGGTATATAACAATAATAACAACAATAATAATCATTTGGTTGGTGCTTATATCTGTCCTGTTTCAACTATGTATTAGACGCATGTGTGAAATCCCCCTGAGACACCCACGGCCATATAGTGGTGACCCTGCTGCTAATAGCCAACTGTTTAGATAACTTAGGTTTAATACTGTACTTCCCTCTTTGCAGGAGTATGCCCATCGCCCGTCTAGGCTCAGTCTCTGACCACCTCTACATGGCCTGGTTGGACATCCTCACCAAGAACCTCCCTCCCACCATGTTGATCAGAGGCAACCACAAGAGCGTCCTCACCTTCTACTCATAGACCGACCCTCTCAGCAGTCACTAGATAGCCACAAGGGACAACCAAGGCACTTTCATCAATATCCAGGAGTTAGTTGCTATCAGTTTAAATGAAAAGGTGATGGTTAGAGATAAGGTTATGGGAAAGGTTAAAGGTTAGAAAGTGAGGCTCTTCCGTCTTGTCTAGCATGACCAAATAGTGATGACACAACACAGACATATGGACTCAGGGATATATGGGCACAAGGACCGGACACTGCCTGGGATGGGTCAATTACACTGCCTGGGATGGGTCAATTACACTGCCAGTGCCTATGCTGCCCCCCGTTGGAATTGTACATGTGGTGCATAATTAGGGGTCCAAACCCTGAATCGGGCCGGAAAACTCGTATTATTATATATATTAGTCATGTAACAGATGCTCTTATCCAGAGCAACTTACAGTTAGTGTTCTTGTTAAGGATATTATTATTCTGACATATTATTATTATTATTCCAATTTTAAGAGAGCTATAGTGCTTAAATAGTTCGACCTACAGAGACCAAACTTGGAGGGATGGTGTAAATTGGTGACCCAATACATCTGGTAAATCTTTGGTATTTGACACAGAGTGGGACTGGGATGTTAGATAACAGACTGGTCCCAGGCTAGTTGGAGCCCCCTGCTGGCTATGCATCTCAATACGGTATACTTTTTCCTTAAATGTACACTTGTCCACTACCCACATAGTGGTCCTCTGTAGCACAGTTGGTAGAGCATGGTGCTTGCAATGCCAGGATAGTGGGTTCGATATCTGGGACCATTCATATGTAAAACATTTTTGGCACGCATGACAGTAAGTTTCTTTAGATATAAGTGTCTGATAAATGGCATAAATTATATTATGAGATTAGTCTAAGAGCAAAAGATTGAGTCAAGACCAGAACCTGTAGTTCATACATACAGACTCCTCCATAGTTCTCAACCCTGAGGCCGGCATGGGCTAGTCCCTTCGTCTTGTACCTAGGTATGTACATGCCAACCCATGACGGCCCAGGTTCAAATCCCACCACTGCTGCTTTCAGATAGACATCCCTAAACACTGAGTTGGTGTTGTGGCTACATTTGATGACTTAAATAAGGGCAAAATATTTGAGGAAGTGTCAAAAGGCTTGGGCCCAGGTCATTGCTGCTTGCAGCTAGCCTATATGTATAATTCTTCTTTTGGGGGAACAACAGATGATACACACTGTACACAAAACATTAAGAACACCTGCTCTTTCCATGACATAGACTGACCAGGTGAAAGCTATGATCCCTTATTGATGTCACTTGTTAAATCCACTTCAATCAGTATAGATGAACGGGAGGAGACAGGTTAAAGAAGGATTTTTAAGCCTTGTGACAATTGAGACATGTATTGTGTATGAGTGCCATTCAGAGAGGGTGAATGGCCAAGACAAAATATTTAAGTGCCTTTGAACGGGGTATGGTAGTAGGTGTCAGGTGCACCAGTTTGTGTCAAGAACTGTAATGCTGTTGGGTTTTTCACACTCAACAGTTTCCCATGTGTATCAAGAAAGGTCCACCACCCAAAGGACATCCAGCCAACTTGACACAACTGTGGAAAACATTGGAGTCAACATGGGCCAGCATTCCTGTGGAATGCTAATTGAGGCTGTTCTGCGAGCAACTCAAGGTGTCCTTAATGTTTTGTACACTGTGTATGTAGGCTAGTATGCACAAATATGATGGTGTTCTAGGAAATGAACATTATAGCAAACAAATGACCTATGCAAAAAGTGATCAATATATAAATAAAAAAATTATATTCAAATGCTACTAGTGGCGTTGATAACTTGATTTAAAAAAAATAAGATTAGTTTGATATCCATTGAAAAATACTGTATATTACTTTGTATAGATGTGTATATTCCACACAAGTAGCTACTAGTTGAGTGTCTCGAGAAATAATGAAGGGATCACTTACTACCTTAATGCACACGCACGCACACACACACACACACACACACACACACACACACACACACACACACACACACACACACACACACACACACACACACACACACACACACACACACACACACACAGTGATGAAAATCTATCAAACAGAACAGGAAAATGTAAATCAACTTATGTGCTGTATATTTTCAATATAGAAATGCTTGATTTATTTCTGTGTTTTAACCATTGTCTTTTATAAGACTCAGTCCTTATCATATTTAACTGTCATATTTTAATTAATGTATTATGAAGAAGGAATAAAATGTTGAGTTACTCTTATTTTTCCTCATAATTTGTGTCCATCAAGACGGTCAGACACATTACATTAGAAGTCAATAGGTTAGTTACATTATTCTCAAATGTAGAAATGTAGAACATAATGCAGAATAATACAATAGTTGGGTACGCCAACCTTTCTTGTGTTCAGTCCTTGGTTATTGGCAATTATTTATATATACACTTGATGACAGATAGGGGGCGCTGTGTTGAAGCCACTGAACCTCCATCTTGGCACACCAACACGGTGGTAAAAAATATTTGGGATTTATTAATGTCTACATTTATTTTTGCCACATTTAGAATATTATAGACACCTTAATGCATACTTTTAAATTACATTATGTGAGCCAAACATAAAAAAATATATACAAATATTTTCCTTATAGTATATGTTTGAGATTACTAACGATAGTGTCCCCATTACAAAAAATCATACTTAAATACATGTCATTTTGTCCTTGAAACATTCAATTGAAATACTGCAGAAATCCATGAATTCCTATGGAGCAGTGTTTCAGTCCTCCAGTACCCCCCAACAGTACATATTTTTGTTATGGCCACCTGGACAAGTACACCTGATTCTACCACTCAACTAATCATCAAGACCTTGACACACTGAATCAGATGCTTTTGTCCAGGGCTACAACAGAAATGTGTGCTGTTGGCGGTGCACGAGGACCAGAGTTGAGAAACACTGCTATGGAGGGAGGACTGCGCCTACTGGGTAATGACAATATGGCCGACCAGTGGCTTCAAAGCCTCTTAATGGCCAATTCATAGCATCAGCAATCCAGAGTTTATATATATCATTGGTTATTAGCCCCAAGCTACAAGTCTTCCATTACACAACAGAGGAGCATGAGGGAGCTACCTGGCCTGGGACGGACACACATGGGGGGTAAAAGACAATTTATGCTTCATCCGAAAATGTGGTCAGAGGCTCCATATGTAGGGTGTGATGCAATTGCGGAGCCTCCAGAGGCATGCAGAGGCCAAATTGAGCTCTGCATTGCATTGTGCCTCCCAAATGATGTAACAATGCAGAGGGCTCTGTATAGCTCTGCATTGACATGATTGGTTGACGGTAGGTGAGGGCGGGAGGTCCTGTATAAACACACACTCACTTCCTTGACAACTTCCTTCACAACAGCTCTGCGCTGCTCCATGAAGCGCATATGGCAGAGATCATATCACCGTAAATGCTACAGGCCAATGCAGACATCAGATTGACCATGCAATGCATTTTAGGAGGAGAATGATGCACACATCACTCCAGCTAGCTACCATTAGTTATTGTTACCAGGGCCACAAACAAACCATGCATGACGTGATAAAGTAGCATCTAGCTATTTGGCAAAAAAGATGATCTATCGCCTCTTCCTCTCTGGTTATAAGGTCTGTTAGTGGGTTATCCTGTGCCTTCAGAAAGTAATCATACCCGTGACTTATTCCATTTTGTTGTGTTACAGCCTGAATTCAAAATAGATTAAATAAAACTAATTCTCACCCATCACAATACCCCATAATTACAAAGTGAAAACATGTTTTTAGAATTTTTTGAAAATGTCTTAAATGAAATACACTACCAAAATCATGGGAATGAATATGGAGTTGGTCCCCCCTTTGCTGCTATAACAGCCTCCACTCTCCACATTTAATTGTGCAGTTGAAGTCTGAAGTTTACACGTTTACACCTTAGCCAAATACATTTAAACTCCGTTTTTCACAATTCCTGACATTTAATCCTAGTAAAAATTCCCTGTCTTAGGTCAGTTAGGATCAACACTTTATTTAAAGAATGTGAAATGTCTGAAATTAATGGTAGAGAGAATGATTTATTTCAGCTTTTATTTCTTTCATCACATTCCCAGTGGATCAGAAGTTTACATACTCAATTAGTATTTGGTAGCATTGCCTTTAAATTGCTTAACTTGGGTCAAACATTTTGAGTAGCCTTCCACAAGTTTCCCACAATAAGTTGGGTGAATTTTGGCCCAATCCTCCTGACAGAACTGGTGTAACTGAGTCAGGTTTGTAGGCCTTCCTGCTCGCACACGCTTTTTCAGTTTTGCCCACAAATTTTCTATAGGATTGAGGTCAGTGCTTTGTGATGGCCACTCCAATACCTTGACTTTGTTGTCCTTAAGCCATTTTGCCACAACTTTGGAAGTAAGCTTGGGGTCATTGTCCATTTGGAAGACCCATTTGTGACCAAGCTTTAACATCCTGAGTGATGTCTTGAGATGTTGCTTCAATATATCCACATAATTTTCCACCCTCATGATGCCATCTATTTTGTGAAGTGCACCAGTCCCTCCTGCAGCAAAGTACCCCCACAACATGATGCTGCCACTCCCATGCTTCACAGTTGGGATGGTGTTATTATGCTTGCAAGCCTCCCCCTTTTTCCTCGAAACAAAACGATGGTCATTATGGCCAAACAGTTCTACTTTTGTTTCATCAGACCAGAGGACATTTTTCCATAAAGTATGGTCTTTGTCCTCATGTGCAGTTGCAAACCGTAGTCTGGCTTTTTATGGCGGTTTTGGAGCAGTGGCTTCTTTCTTGCTGAGCGGCCTTTCAGGTTATGTAGATATAGGACTCGTTTTACTGTGGATAGAGATATTCTTTGTACCCATTTCCTCCAGCAACAAGGTCCTTTGCTGTTGTTCTGGGATTGATTTGCACTTTTCGCACCAAAGTACGTTCATCTCTAGAAGATAGAATGTGTCCTTCCTGAGTGGTATGACGGCTGCGTGTTCCCATGGTATTTATACTTGCGTACTATTGTTTGTACAGATGAACGTGGTACCTTCAGGCATTTGGAAATTGCTCCCAAGGATGATCCAGACCAACCAATTTTGAACCAACCAATTTTTTTTCTGAGGTCTTGGCTGATTTCTTTTGATTTTCCCATGATGTCAAGCAAAGTGGCACTGAGTTTGAAGGTAGGCCTTGAAATATATCCACAGGTCACACTCAAATAATGTCAATTGGCCTATCAGAAGCTTCTAAAACCATGACATAATTTTCTGGAATTTTCCAAGCTGTTTAAAGGCACAGTCAACATAGTGTATGTACATTTCTGACCCACTGGAATTGTGATACAGTGAATTATAAGTGAAATAATCTGTCTGTAAACATTTGTTGGAAAAATGACTTGTGTCAACCACAAATTAGATGTTCTAACCAACTTGCCAAAACTATAGTTTGTTAACAAGAAATTTGTGGAGTAGTTGAAAAACGAGTTTTAATGACTCCAACCTAAGTGTATGTAAACTTCCGACTTCAACTGTAAATAATATAGGGTGAGTATTGGTAAAGTGGGACACTTTCTGTAATTTGCTTTTCCGAACACTTTACAGAATCATCCCAATGTCTTAACCCCCAACATGATACCATTCTAAATAGCTTAAGAACTCCATTATTAACTTATACAAAATAAATCAATATTAAATACAGGATGGATGACTTTTTCAAACACATTGTCCTGAGACCACATTTTTTCAGTCGATACTGGCAAATTGGGACACCTTGATTGGCAAAGTGGAACACTTACTACTTTATTGTAAAGAAGGATAAATTAGAGAGTATATGCATAATTTCAATATTTTTATGATACTTTTGTGGAACATTAAAGTGGCATTATGTAACTTTTTGGGCAACCTGACCAAATTAACATAGATCTTTAACTCACTTTTCTATCCTTCGACTTGAAAGCAAGTCTAAGAAGTGGTAGATCCATTCTATGTATGCTATTTCTATGCTTCCCGTTCTTAAGTTTTGTTTTTGCATCTTCTACTTTTGGGTTTGTACAGCAGCTTCAGACTCGACCCTAAAGAACATTTTGTAGAATGAAACCAGAAAGACATCACCCCTCAACAATTTCAATGACTGTTTTACTGTCATTGTGCCTTACACCTGTCCAGTGTGCATTTACAGGTGATTAGAACGCTTGTTATGGGCACATATTTACACGTGTTCATTACACCTGTTTAGCCTATTGGGTAAGGAATTGTGTTTTTGTAGTTAGCTTTTTAATAGTAGTAGCTTTTTAATAATTTCAGAAAACAACTTATTTGGTAGATAACGTCACATTTTGTGATTTTTTAAAGCATTGATGTATTGAAAAAAGCACATAAAGGCTTCATAATTCATAAAGGTATTTATTTGAATTAGCTATCCATCATTTTTCATCATCTGAGGTATCAAGCTCTAAGTCCATGTGAAAAAAATATATACAACACTATATACAACACTTTATACAACACTTTCCATCCACCAGATGGGATTGTCTGGTGAAAAGTACCTACTTTTCCAAAACTCCATTTGTTTGATAAATAAATGAAAGCAATAATAGTCACTATGCTTTCCAAACCACAAAGACCGAATTAAAATGTTTTCTAAAAAGGAATTGATGAACTGTTATGGAGGCAGTGGAGGAAGGACCAGGGTGCAACATTTGAGAGAAATAAGCTTTTTGTGCATATGGAAACTGTCTGGCATCGTTTATTTCAGCTCATGAAACCAATCACTTTACATGATGCATTTATATTTTTTTTCCGTGTATATATGTCCATGTGAAAATGTGCTGCAAACTGATATGTCACTGCTCAAGTTGGTAATCCAATGTTTTGAGAATAGCTGGCTAGCCTCTGTCCAGTACATAAGATAACATTAGATATTTGCATGTTAAGGCTATGTCATGGCGTGGCCCTTTCTGGGTATAGATCGTGGCATCCCCCTCTCCTACACCCAGGTTCTGTGATCTCAGGTCGTAAATTCCTGGAGGAGACTCTCTCCTCCTGGCCATGCAGTATAGAGAGAGAGAGTTTCACAGTAGAACAAAGGAACTTCTTCTACATCACAGAACTTGAGAACTGAACAATATCCATGTTTTGGAGAATGTGTAAACGGTCGGTGGAGAAGCCAGCTACGACCCGGTCCGTTTTGTTTCAGGTTGTGACCTCATGAAAGACAATACAGCCACATTACATAACTCTGTTTATACAGGAGCCTCCATTATGAGGTTTGCATCTAATTATTGTATAAAATGAATGAGTAAAGATGAAACTATATCTGAAATTATGTAAGGTGATGTTAAACCTTTTAATGAAAGAGAATTGTATTCCCTTTAAAGTTTAACCAAGTCATTGGCCCGCCCCCATGAGCACAGACATGATCTGGCATCATGGAACAGCCCTTTTCTACTGTTATGAATAAAAAAAACACCTGAAGAAATCCTCTTCAGACCATGCATACCTCGGTCAGTTGAGGGGGCAAAGGTTTGAGTAGAGACCACAGAAACCTCAGTCTAAGCTAAGGTTGTAATGGTTGTTGAATTCCTAACCATACCACGTAGAGCATTGGCTACACGACAGGAAATGGTTAAACTCTGAGTCTATCGATCACGACAGAATAACAGCAAATCTTAGATACAAATTATTAGTCTGCAGCTAGAAATTATGTCAACCTGAGATGCGGAGACCGACAACCGCCGAAACAGCTATTCTATAAGAACATTTCTGAATGGTACTCTGAAGTATCCATTCTAACCGCAAAATACTTCAGGGAAGCGGAGATCCTCTGATGAACATTCCAACAGAAGGACTGACGATTCCAACAGAGATCACGACAACACACTAGGCGTAAATATATAATTGATCCCAATTATTCCCGAATGAGTGAGCGTTCATGTGCAAAGGATTAGCATTTCAATTATCAACTGCGTAGTGTCTCTTTTGTCTTTCGCCCCCTTCTCAGTCCACACCCACTTCCCTTTGTCCACCAAGCTATCATATCGGCTTAGCCCACAAGGGAACCTCCCCTATCATTTCCTTGTAACCATATCTACTTGTTTGTTTATGTATTTCTGTGATTATTTAGTTAGTTAGTAAATAAATTATTAAGACAATTGGTGTATGGATGATTCATAGTAAAATCTGGGTTTGTGCAGATAACCAACAATTTACGACGTTTGGAATGAGACTAACGTGAGGCAAAGAATAATTCATTAGAAGACTAATTGATCAGATTTAATAATATCTGAAGAGTTAAATTAGGAAAATTATAACTTTGTAATCTGAAGATTTTCCTTGGTGTCCCGACTTCCTAGTTAATTACATTTACATGATTGGTTTAATCACGTAATAATAATTACAGAAAATTGATTTGATAAAATAACAGTTAACTTTAATGATGCCAAAGACATGACAGCTACCTCTGAACCTGTTTATTTTGTCATTGATAGGCTGGACATTTACCTATTTATTCCCTGACATTGTCCAAGTTCTGATTTGTCATTAACTCTCCCTTCCTCCTCCAATGTATCCATATTGCCCACTTCCTCACCAGACAGTAGAAACAAACTATTAAAAAACTGTGCTAATTTCAATCATAAACATTTAAAAAAAGGGTAGTAGACATTTACAGTAGACATTACCCAATCATAGTCTAGCTCAAAACTAATGAGACTGTATCAGTATGTAAAAAGTAACAGTAGAAAACACATTACTTTAGCAAAAAGTGAGTTTTGACTGAATATATATTTAAATAAAAGTTTCAAAACAATACATTATACTATGGACTTGCTAAATTACTCACATCCAGCATAAAAAACAGAAACAGAATAAACTAAAATAATTTTGTATTTATTTCTGATGTAACAATTGTTCATGAAGCAAACATTGTATGACTTGGTGAAGGTGTGGTAGAAGGAAGTTGTATATTTTCCTCCCCCTCTTTCATCCGCGGTGCTCATTCAACATAGTATTTGGAGATTCCTGTGAACATCAACAGTCATAAACATGTCATTCTGAACAGCAACATCTTCTTAACAAGAATTTAGTCAGTTGCCAATTCAACAGAATTCAATCTTGTTCATGTTGATGATCGGTACAACATGAGACAGATAGCAAGCCATGGTATATCAGACCGTATACTACGGGTGAGTCAATATTACTTGTTTACTGTTGTAATTACGTTGGTAACCAGTTATATAGCAATAAGGCACCTTGGGGGTTTGTGGTATATGGCCAATATACCACGGCTAAGGGCTGTATCCAGGCACTCCGCATTGAGCATAACAGCCCTTATCCGTGGTATATTGTCCATATTCCAGGCTAGACAAAATACTATTGCTAGCTAGCTAACTAGCCATGCTATTTCAATGAAAATAAGCTAGCTAGCCAGCGTCAGCTTTGTAGTTGTAATGCTATGTGGAAAAAGTAGTTTTAATTTCTCCCTAAATGTTTCTCACCAACGCCTTGCATTCTGTAAATTACTAATTGTAACAATTTGATCCATATTTAGAAACATCTCCTCCCTACCTGGGAAAGCGATTCATCGCAACATGCCGGAAGTCAAACTCAATGTGCTACTTTCAGACACATGAAATGTACCTGTTACTACACAGACGTTCAGAACGTGTGCAAAGGCACAATTTCTTCTTCTTCTGAGGTTTAACGGCGGTTTGCATCCAATTTGTTGCATTACCGCCACCCACTAGACTGTAGTACAACACCCTTATTCTTTGCTTGAAAAATGTACTAAATAAATACCCTACCATCTAACACTACTCACTAATTTCAAAATTATATAAAATAAAAATGAACACTACCCTACTCCACTAATTAAATGTATTTATTCCTACCTCATGCCATTATCCTGAAAGAATGGGACATCGCCACCTAACACATCTTGTAACTCTTCTGATGTCAAGTGTCGCACACCCAAATACCTCTCTGCAGCTGCCACCACAAACGTGACTTCCGATCCATCCCTGCAGTACAATTGGTAACCATTTTTATAAATGCTAAAAATCCAATCTTACTCTGTACTGGTATGGCTCTACTTGAACCTGGAAACCTCAACCTGCCTCTCTCGCTCGGGACATTTCTGATCCCCAGCTCCATGGGTACCCCTACAATTAACACATTCCCCAATAGTACGCATTCCTTTGTCTCATGCCCTTCTGAACATTTCTCACACCTTGAACCCTCCCTCCTACACACTGCTGCCACATGCCCATAAGCTTGACACCCGTAACATCGTAATGTTTTCGGCACATACAGGATAACAAATCCTAACTTCACTTTGTCGGGCAAAGATTCAACATCAAAACTCAAAAGAACAGACACAATGTATCTTCTGTTTCCCCACTCTTTCCGCATCAAACGACTAACATCAGATACACTGGAAATCTTATCCCCCAGCTGGTCAACTGTTATATTTAATGCTACCCCAGTTTATCACATTGGTGCCCTTTTCTTGAGAACAAAAAATGAACTTTTCTTGCCACCATTCGTTTTAGTCCGAGCGCATTCTCCCTCTACCCAACAGAAACACACTTATCACTAGACCACTTCTGGTTACCCTCACTGATTCCACATGACCCAACTCTTTTTTTCACACCGCGCAACCACAAATGGATCAGCCAAAGGGCAAGAGTCCACTTTTTCAATAAACTTCACTCCTACTGTCACAGCAGTGTTGCCAACTTAGCGACTTTGTAGCTATATTTAGCGAGTATTCAGACCCCTCTAGCGTCACATTTTTCAAAAAAGCGACTAGCAACAAATCTAGCGACTTTTTCTGGTGTTATTTGAGACTCTGACATGAAAGCCACTTATCGTTCTTACTCTTCTCAACGAGGAGCGGGTGCTGCCGTGGGCCCCACCCCCGTCCCAAAGCACCCACAGTCCTCGCGCAGCGGTTCCTCCCAGATGCAGTCAGAGCAGGAGCTGTTCACCCCTCTGCATCCAGACTGCAAATGAATCGCGCATGCTGGAAGCTGCCGCTGACTGATCCCGCACTGGGTTACATTAAAAAAATTAAAAACCTGAATTAGGGCCAGACTAGTTACCATCATTTTCTCACATTGCCATTAACAGTTTTTTCTATTGTCTCTTTTTGGTCCATTTAGATTGTTAATGTTGATTGTATACAAAACTTTTTTAAATTTTTATGGAATGGTTAAAGATGTTCATGTTTTACTGTGACTTGTTGTAGGCTCCTAAGTGGACCATACGGTTAAAAACCAAACCAAATTAAGAAAAATAAAAAACTAAGTAACTCTGCCAGAGTGTATCTTTTAGGTCGCTTTTGCCGGTCCCAAGCCCAGATAAAGGAGGAGGGTTGGAATTGGGACATTACAAAAAACAAGAATCGACAGAAGAAAGTTAATTTGTAGTTCTAAACATATTTAGTTTTTTTACTCACTTTTTGTCTCTCCCACACATTATTCCTCTCTCCTTCACAATTACATGACCAATTATGCAAATTTGGTGATGACGTCATTTAGCGACTTCTAGCTACTTTAGGACAGCCAATAGCTACTTTCCTTACTGAGGAGTTGGCAACACTGTCTCACAGACGTGTGTTTTTCCTGATTCTGGGAGCATACCTCGGTCTCTGGATAACTTCACCCTCATTCACTTCAATTTCTCCAGCTCCATCTGCTTACACTTTCTACCATTCTACTTTAACAAACCATCTCCCTTTTTTCCACCATTTTTATCCGACTCAAGCTTACACCCTTCTTCCCTCCATTCATCCTCCCGTTTCCAAGTATACGTCTCCTTATGATAATACTGCTGCCCCACTCCTGACACCCATCTCGTTCTTTCTCTAGGGACTCCATTTCCGCCTAGCGTTCTCTTGGCCTGGCTTCGTTCGTTCCAAAGCCGTGGCACAATTTCACGCGTCTGAAATTACAATATTCAAACGTTCTAATCACCTGTAAATGCCCTCTGGACAGATGTGAAGAACGCGTGTAAAAATGCCCATAACAGGCGATCAAATCAAACCACACACTGGACATGTGAAAAAATCATGTGTACAAAAAATGACATTTGACACTTGAAATTTTCACTTGCAAGTGTTTTGAAACTCGTAGCCTTTCTAACCTGACAGCCTGTCAACATGTCATTCCCACTCGCCATCATCAAATGGACTCAAACTAGCCACAAATTCTGACGAACTCAATCGTCATGAAACGAAAATACAGCGATGCGTTTCTCTAGCTTGGTTTAATACAAACTTTGATAAATAACGAGGAGCGCCCAAAATGTGTTTTGTGCAGGGAAGTGCTTAGTAATGTTCAAAACGAACTAATTAAAACGACAGGTCTTGACCAAACACCCACAGCATGACGGTAAACCCAGAACAGGGCAGAATGCGTCAGGAAACAGTGCTTCGACAGTGGAAAAGTAAGTCAATTAGCACGGCATTGTTGTCATTTTATAACAGGTGATGATGATAAGCAGAAATAAGGGAGTGCTATCTCTCATAGTAGTAGATGTGAGTTTCTCTTTCAAACAATCCCCTTGTTTTCAGCTAATAGCTAGCTAACATTAGCCAAAGCAAGCTAGCTAGCTACTGATAGTGCAACCCTAAGAAACAGTACAGGTGAAGATTAAACATTATCAGGCCTACTATACTGTACATATTACTCTAGAAATATTGTTAATTGAGTTTAGGTTGGAACTGTTGCTAGTAAAATACAAAATTTGTATTCTGGAATAAACTAATTGAAGCAAGATGCTTTTTGAGGCAAACATTCAGTTCTGGGTTGCTCATCTACAGCAGGAAGCAGTCTCCTGTCTAGACTGAAAGCAGTAGATGTTCTAAGCTAGTTTGGCACCACATACCTATGCGAGTCAGGGTTCTCAACCCTGGCATACTTAAAAAACAAGTACAGATACAGACTCAATGCTGAGCATGACCTCAGGGTTGCACTGTCAAAAATGTAACCCAGAATAGACATGCTTGTTGAAAACTTCAAACACCCACACACCTCTCATTAGGACTGTGTGTTTAATCCAGTTTATAATCAAATATATGTATTGTATGTTAACAGCAACCAATACTCACTCGGCCTGTATTTAATTGTCAATACATTAGCAAAAATGTATAAAAACATTTTCACTTTGTAGTTATGGGATAGTGTATAGATGGGTGAGATTTTTTTTAAAATCAATTTCTAATTCGGTCTGTAACACAACATGTGGAATAAGTCAAGGGGTATGAATACTTTCTGAAGGCGCTGTAGCTGATGCCGCAGCCGGGGAGGACTGTATCTTTAACAAGATGGAGCACTTCGTTGCAAAGCAGAGGCTCTACTGGCGGTGTTGTTCTTCGATTATCGCTGCCCAGTCTTCAGTACTCTCACACAGAACATTTTATCTGCATTCTCCCACTCTGGCCAGGAGAAAAGGATGCGAGAATGCAGGTAGCTCGTTGGCTAGCTACATTGCTTTTCAGTAATAGCTCATGTTTGCTAGCACTAGCAGCTAGCTACTTTGCTATGCTAACTGGTTGTTGTATTATCAACTTTAGTATTAACATGATGTGTAGTCAATACATTTGTAGGTACCGGTAATTGTACTGTTGTCAGATTTGTAGTCGAGTATTTTACCGAAATCAAGATGCATCATTCAAGGATTAGTAAACTAAAGCTTTCCTGTCATTCAGCTCACAGCTCGTCAAATTGTCAGAACTCTCGCGAGATTTTCAAATTTTTTTCAACGACGGCGAGGCAGATTCAATTGAAATTGGCGGGAATGTGTGCTTCCTAATACGATTCAGAGAAGTAGCAACAACTCAAGCCATATTTTAACTAGTTAGCTAACGTTAAACTAACCATAGCCATCTTATTATTTTGGAATTAACTCAACTTTCTTACCACAAACTTTGTAAACATGCCTTGCTCAGAAGTGATAGACGCCGCAGAAGTTTCTCCACTGAAGAGGACAAAGCCACATGCAGTGGCAGAGAATGTGATATCGGTGCTGAAGTTCTCCAAGTTGTCTGAACATGCCACTGCTCCTACCCGGGGCTCTGCTAAAGCTGCAGGCTACGACCTGTTCAGGTGGGTCAGAGTCCGGGACATGGTCACTGGAAGTGATTTGAACGCTGTACATTTTACTGGCTTGTATTTACTTAGCTAGCTTGATATTCACATAAGCAAGATAACGTTACTTGAATTCAAAACGTTGCAGTGAGTGTACCCTGCATGTGGCTTTTATTTTTCTGCTATCAATCAAAAGTAAAACTGTAGTTAGCAAACGACCATGCATAATGTTGTCTTCATATCAAGCTACCTAACTAGGTAGCCTAGTCTTGCTTCATGTTTATACGACCAACTTTAACAGGAGAAAAGTTGGCTAACGGTAGTGCTAGCCTGCTCCTCCTACTAACGATTGGATGGAAGGGGAGTTAGATGTAGGTCACTGCCTTTGTAAGTTAGTGACTGTAAGCCACCTGTTGATGTTTTTTCTAACAGTGCCTATGACTACAGTATTGGTCCTATGGACAAGGCTATCGTGAAGACTGACATCCAGATAGCAGTTCCTTCAGGCTGCTATGGCAGAGTGGGTGAGTAGGGTACCAGGACACAAACTTAAATGTTTTTAAAGAAAACATTTAATTGCACCCTGGCCTACGGGTATGTGGGGGTAGGTCTCTCTGGGTATTGTTTGACTTGACAGTGAGGGAGTTATTTTACTTTGACCTGGGTTGAACCAGAAACTTACATCTCTTTTACATAAAATATATGTTAAAAAATTCAAACTACTTTTCATTGGGAAGGCAGAAAGCGATCACTTTTGCATGGCAACACAGAATCCTACTAATTACTACATGCTTAATTATGTCACTTTTGTTTTGAGCAAACATTGCAGTCAGCCAGAGCGGGACGCCTGGGAGGCAGCCCAGTTCCAAATCTAATGCAATCAACTTTCAGCTGGTGCAATACATGCCTACACAGGCATCCGGGCAAGATTAATCAAACCCCCTCATTGCAACTGAAAGTGCAGGCGACTGACTGTCTACTGACAAATCACCTTGCAACATAAATAACTTCTCATTGTTATTGGTAGATCAGTCAGTCACAATTTACCCACAATGCATCACATATGTGATGCTCCAACACGGTCAATGGAGACTGCTTTCAGACTCATCTCGTTCAACCCCTCTTTCTCATCTCCCCTTCACTTTTCTCCAGCATAAAAAGTTAAGGAGTTTAGTCATATTTGATGTATTTCTCTTTTTTCACAGCACCACGGTCTGGCCTGGCTGCAAAACACTTCATCGATGTTGGGGGTGAGTTTACTTTTTGACCTTCAGATATGAATGTAACATTTTTCCTAAGAGATGGGTTATAGGGTTATAAAAATGGCAGGAAAGTGGTAACCATAATTCTGATGGAGATTTCATGAACCCAAGTCACTCTTTGGCTGTTCTAACCAGAGTCTAGAACATAGAACTGACAGGGTACATTCATGACAGCTAGGCTAACTGGAGTGCCTGTCTCCCCCCAGCTGGAGTAGTGGATGAGGACTATAGAGGTAATGTGGGGGTGGTGCTGTTCAACTTCAGCAAGGAAACCTTTGACGGTGAGCTTTAAAAATAATAATTAATCATTCACATATTCACATACCACCTTTCCAAACTCAAAGCATTGAAAGCACTTTGTATCCATGTTTAAAGGGACCATCTGCAATTGGTACATCCATTATTATTATTTTTTTTACTTTTACGTTAATTATATACCCTTTGCTCTTTGAAAAAAATAACTTAAATGCCTCATCAGAAACTGAAATAACTTGTTTTACTGATTGCTCAATCCAAATGCATTTCACATTGAGATCTGTTTTCCAGTGAAACATTGTAGTGTTGGGAAACTGGGTGACCTGTGGAGTGATGGTGTTTCTTTCTGTGTCCCAGTGAAAAAAGGGGACCGTGTGGCTCAGCTGGTGTGCGAGAGGATCTGCTACCCAGACCTACAGGAGCTAAAGGTACTTCACGCTTCTCTATAGACTGAATATGACCATTTATAGTATTACCATACAAGCGCAGACCTAGTAGTGAATTGCTGATCACAGCTTTACGATCCATTTCACACAAACCTTAAATGGACACACCTTGTCAAGCAGTCTCATTTCATTTAAACTTGAGACTGAAATGTTGATTTTAAGTGCATCTTATTTCTGTGAGAATGAGCCTTCAGCCCTTAGGGCTGTTTTTCTCGACTCTGATCGTCCTGGACTTAACCTCTTCACTTTAACAATTTCCATTGAACATACTTTTTGTCCTGGACTAGGCTAAATCTGTGTTTGGGAAAACTGGGCTCATTCGCATAGAAAGTCACTAAAATACCCTTCGCTCCAGTGTTGTAGTATTAACCGTGTCTTCCCTCTGTGTTTCAGACTCTGGATGAGACCGAGCGTGGGGCTGGAGGATTTGGCTCCACAGGCAGCAACTGATACATCAACGTTGTAAATAAACCAGCTTATTAGTTTAGTTCTGTTACATGTTATGAGGTTGTACAATAATTACATTAAAGATTGTTATTATCCCTTTGCTTCACTGTCTATGCCTGCTTATTTGGCCATTTATGGCAATGAAACATCACTGATTTTCTTGTCTGTGTGGCTCGGTTTGCAAGAGCATGGTTCTAGAGATGCCAGTGTTGCAGGTTCAATTCCAATTGGGGAAACCTATATGAAAATGTCGGCTATGCCCACTTATGTATATCGGCTTTGGATAGAATTCTATGTAAGTCTGTACCCTGAATGACCACTAAGTGATGCTGTTAAACCATTTATTTTCATAGTTCGAGGGAGTTTCCCTGTCTTAGGGACCAAACCCTTCACATAGGCTCATATTTGGGCAGCATGTCGGCAACCAAAACATTCCACTGTACTGTTTGTTACATGTTAGATCTGTTAACTGTAGAATCAGAAGGCTAATGTGAACCACACCAGGGAGGAGTTTCACTGAGAAATGGGTAGAGTTCCAGGCTGACTAACTTGCAGATGCATGCCAGATCTTACAATGCCTGGATAGGTATTTTATGTCTCAGCTAACCACGTTATAGCACTGTCGGTGACGTGGCACGCAACCATTGGTTGATGCATGCAATGTCTGAGAAGGGGAACGGGACCCTTGCCTTCTAGATGCAGTCATTGGGTTGTGTTGAACTGGATATGGTGGCTGTGGTTCAGTAGTCTTCGTTTTATATCGTCTCTGGAATTACAATAGCTTCCTTCCCTCATCCTTTCATTAGGCAGAGATGATGCTAGCTAGAAGCAGGAAGCATTGTGGAGAGGAGAATTCACCAGTCCTTTCAGCTGTCAGTAATGAAAGGAACCAAGGAAAGGTAGACTCTTAGGGCAGCAGGTAGCCTAGCGGTTAAGAGCATTGGGCCAGTAAACGAAAGGTTAATCAATGGTTCAAATCTCTGAGTGGACTAGGTGAAAAAATAAATTCAACCATGTCTGTATCCTAGAGCAAGGTGATTGCATCTGCTAAATGAGAAATGTAATTTAAGCATACACTAAAAATATTGGTCAATGAATGTGCATTAAAAGTGCTTTTTAGTCCAGGATTAGGCTTAATCTGTGTCTGGGATTTTGGCCCTTAAAGTGGTTAAAATACATCCCATAAATAGCATAATCTGCAAAGAGAGGAAGTGAAGTAGGGAGACAGGGACAACAATGAAACCTTTTAAACAAAAAAACAAGTTTTTATTGTGACTTTACAACTAAACCCTCACTGATGTGACAGAGCGACAGACGGATGAGTCTGCGGCTGGTCTGATTGACTTCGCTACGGAGCACTGATGTGACAGAGCGACAGACGGATGAGTCTGCGGCTGGTCTGATTGACTTCGCTACGGAGCACTGATGTGACAGAGCGACAGACGGATGAGTCTGCGGCTGGTCTGATTGACTTCGCTACTGAGCACTGATGTGACAGAGCGACAGACGGATGAGTCTGCGGCTGGTCTGATTGACTTCGCTACCGAGCACTGATGTGACAGAGCGACAGACGGATGAGTCTGCGGCTGGTCTGATTGACTTCGCTACGGAGCACTGATTGTACGAGCAAAAAGTGTGTGGCCGCGTCGACCTCAGTGCATAATCATGAAGGCACAGGTTTGGCATCATCAGAACGGTGTATGTTTTGAGTGTGTTTGAGGGCGTGTGTGTGTATTTGTGTTGTGTGTGCGAGTGTGTGTGTTTTTAATGTGTGTGTGTATACAGTTTATCAAAGGAAGTAGTAGGTCATTATAAGCACCATTACACCCCCTCCTCTCAGGGGCGTTCTCTAGTTTACAAAAGGCTTCATAGATTAACATTCTAAACATGGCATTGATTACAGTATAAACACACTTCATTTACATGTGGTATAGAGAGCAGACAGGCTGTTACTTTGGTTTTGGTTGAAGAGAAGACGTCTGACATCTTATTAAAAGGACAGTAGACAGACAGCTACTGTGTGTTGAGTATTACAGTGCATTCATAAGTCTATGTGGATTTGTTACTAGCACCAGTAAATATGTGTAATGCTGAAGTCTAGTCAGTGGGGAAGATGAAGAAGCATAGTTATGATGAGGAAGAGGGGTCCTTCTAGCTAAAGACTTTAGCTACGCTTCGATTCCCTACCCTTCTCCCCTCAGGGATTTGAAAGGCATGGACTGGTTTACCTAATATGGTGGAAACTCTCCTTAGCAGCCAATGCTTTGTGAACCATGAAGGGGGAGTGAGCAAGTGCACACTTCAGGGAGAAGGGTGGAGAATCTGAACGCTGCCTTTCACTTCCACCTCTGCCAAGCTGTGAACACTCAGCATCAGTGGCTTCTGCACTCTGCTACTCAGTCCAAATCCACCGCTAGCCCCTACCTCCTACCCCATACTCCCTAGCTACCCTCATGGTCTTGGGGGTAGGGGCTATGGGTGGATATGGCATTTGCCTTACATGTCCCACAAAAGGGTGGCAGATTCCACATATCATCATACAAAACCTATTTCATATAAACCTTTTTCATAAAAAAAAACATTCCAACCAGAGCTTCCTGCACAGAGCAGTTTAGAGTGGTTATTGTTGTGTCATTGTCATGTCTTCCCTCCATGTCATTCTCATTCTCTAAGCCTTTCTTCAGACAGCCAGCCATACTGTAGCCAGTGGGTTAGGCCTACACTGTAGCACTAAAGGTTGTATCTATGATATGTAGAATCATCTTTGGGAATCAAACATCGCAATCCCCCCTCCCCCCACCCACCCATTAGTCTCTTTGGCGTTGAGATTGTCCCAAGCTCTCTCTCAGAGTAGGTAGAAGTTGCCCATAACCACTGACCCAGGGTCAGATCTTCTCTCCCCATCCTAATGGTTGAGATATGGATCAAGGGTAAATGAATCTGTTCCTAGACCAGTGTTTACAGGCATACACTCCCCACCCAGCCCAGACCAGCCACCCCAGTCAGTCCTGTAGTGTAGGTTAATGCAGGACTATCTGCACCCTCATGGTGAGTGTGTCTCCCAGCTGGCCTGTGAGGTAGTCTTTATCGTTGCTGTCCTCCAGCGCTGCCAGCTCCTTCTTCCTGTACACGGCCACGCTACTGATCTGCAGGAAGTAGGCTCCAGGGGGGAGGGACTTCCTCTTGGACAGGTGCAGGTAGCTAAGCCCCTCCCTCTGGCTGATCTTGAAGTAGCCCAGTTCGTTGCCGTAGTCGATGGAGTAGCGCACGTGGTTGTTGAGCGTGGACAGGGCCGGGGTGAACTCCAGGATGTGGTCTCGGCTGGACAGGCCAGACATGTTCAGGTTGAACAGCAGGGTGTCCTCAATGTCCACACTCTCCAGACTCACTGTCTCCTGATGCTGAGGACACAAGACAGGTTACATACAGTATTATACAGATATATGATGTGTAACACTGTCCAGGCTCACTGTCTCCTGATGCTGAGGACACAGGACAGGTTACATACAGTATTATACAGATATATGATGTGTAACACTGTCCAGGCTCACTGTCTCCTGATGCTGAGGACACAGGACAGGTTACATACAGTATTATACAGATATATGATGTGTAACACTGTCCAGACTCACTGTCTCCTGATGCTGAGGACACAGGACAGGTTACATACAGTATTATACAGATATATGATGTGTAACACTGTCCAGGTTCACTGTCTCCTGATGCTGAGGACACAGGACAGGTTACATACAGTATTATACAGATATATGATGTGTAACACTGTCCAGGTTCACTGTCTCCTGATGCTGAGGACACAGGACCATGTAGTAGGTGGATTATGTAAACACTGACAACACTCAACACTCCGGATCCTGATGACACAACACAGGACCACACAGTTAATATGTACTACGGATTCAGTGAAGAGCAGGCAAGACATGATAGCATGACCATTCTAGGGGCCACCAGACCAAGACAGACATTACCTGTGCATTGTCCAGAGGTTGCTCCAGCGTTGAGTTGGTGTCGCGGCGTTTGCGCCCCTTCTTGGGGTAACCGTTGATCTTACACTCGTAGCAGGCCTCAGGAGACAGATCGTTGTCACCCACCTCTGCTGCCCCTCCTCCTCCTCCTCCTCCTCCTCCTCCTCCTCCTCCTCCTCCTCCTCCTCCTCCTCCTCCTCCTCCTCCTCCTCCTCCTCCTCCCTGGCCCAGACTCACACCACTACCAAAGCCCACGCCTGACACACAGTGCCTGGAACACACAGAAAGGAGTCAATCACACACACACAGGGCATAAAATCATACCCAAACACCATCTTGCCTATACATGGGCTAGCTGACAACATCACCAAAACAATGTGCACACTTCAATGTTGTGATTGTGGATGGCCAGATAGCTACCAACAATGACAATAAAGTGACTCGTTTCAGCTAGTTTCATCTTGTTCTTGATACCATGTCTTTTTTAGGGGTTTTGACTGATTTTATTACAATGCTAATATGGCTAAAATTCGCTAGCTAGCTAACCAACAACTGTAACGATGTATTTGAGAGACATTGTGCACATTTATATATGTTTTCAATAAATATCGGAGACAAAATGTAGTTTACATGTTGTCAACAATCTAAGCCAACCCTGTCTGTTTTGTCCCATAGCTACGCACGTGTTGGTTTTGTTGCTAAACAACAAACCTGTCTATCCATCAAAATTGATAATGATATTGCTCCAAACACACACACACACACACACACACACACACACACACACACACACACACACACACACACACACACACACACACACACACACACACACACACACACACACACACACACACACACACACACACACACACACACGCACACACACACACAGTCTCAATCACTCACCCCTGTCCAGCACGGTAGTATCCAGGTGGACAGCCACAGAGATACCCTCCGTCTGTGTTGGAACAGCCGTAGTTACATGGATTAGAGGAGGAGGAGCACTCGTTGATGTCACTGCACCCCCCCTGGTCTCCATAGTTGAACCCAGTGGGACAGAGGCAACGGAAGCTCCCCAGGGTGTTATGGCACGACGCTCCCCCACAGATCTGAGTGTTCTGGCACTCGTTCTCATCTGACCACAGGAAACAAACAACACAGACAGGAAGTCAACAAAACAAACAGATGTCAAATATGGGTCAAACCTCGGCCAGAGAACACAAACAATACTGAGAAACTCTTGAAGGGAATGAGGAAACCATCTGTAGTACCGGTTCAGCTGATAAACATTGGCCGTGTTCTTTTTGGGAAAGGCCACTGAATATCAATGCTGTAATTCCCATCAGTAGAGTCAAGTTAAAGTGCCAGCGACTCAGTTATAACAACAGTGTTCATGTAGGACAGTGACTCAGGGAGGGAGCGCTTCCAGTAATCTAGAGAGGAACAAGTTCAACTTCCAGGAAAGGGATGTAGATTTGATGTTGAGGGAGAGAGAAAGACAGAAGACAGACAGACAAGGGGGGAGAGAAAGACAGAAGACAGACAGACATGGGGAGAGAAAGACAGAAGACAGACAGACAAGGGGGGAGAGAAAGACAGAAGACAGACAGACAGACAGGGGGGGAGAAAGACAGAAGACAGACAGACAGGGGGGGAGAAAGACAGAAGACAGACAGACAAGGGGGGAGAGAAAGACAGAAGACAGACAGACATGGGGAGAGAAAGACAGAAGACAGACAGACAAGGGGAGAGAGAAAGACAGAAGACAGACAGACAGGGGGGGAGAAAGACAGAAGACAGACAGACAAGGGGGGAGAGAAAGACAGAAGACAGACAGACAGGGGGGGAGAGAAAGACAGACAGACAGGGGGAGAGAAAGACAGAAGACAGACAGACAGGGGGGGAGAGAAAGACAGACAGACAGGGGGAGAGAAAGACAGAAGACAGACAGACAGGGGGAGAGAAAGACAGAAGACAGACAGACAGGGCGGGGAGAGAAAGACAGAAGACAGACAGACAGGGGGGGAGAGAAAGACAGAAGACAGACAGACAGGGGAGAGAAAGACAGAAGACAGACAGACAGGCATGGGGAGAGAAAGACAGAAGACAGACATACAGAGGGGCAGAAAGACAGAAGACAGACAGACAGGGGGAGAGAAAGACAGAAGACAGACAGACAGGGGGGGGGAGAAAGACAGAAGACAGACATACAGAGGGGGAGAAAGACAGAAGACAGACAGGGGGGGGGAAGACAGAAGACAGACAGACAGGGGGGGAGAGAAAGACAGAAGACAGACAGACAGGGGAGAGAAAGACAGAAGACAGACAGACAAGGGAGAGAAAGACAGAAGACAGACAGACAGGCATGGGGAGAGAAAGACAGAAGACAGACATACAGAGGGGCAGAAAGACAGAAGACAGACAGACAGGGGGGGGAGACAGAAGACAGACAGACAGGGGGGGAGAGAAAGACAGGAGACAGACAGACAGGGGGAGAGAAAGACAGAAGACAGACAGACAGACAGGGGGGGAGAAGGATTGAGAGAAAGAGAGAGAGAGTCTGTACCACTCACCGACACACTGGTTCCATTGATAATGTTGTAGGTATCCCTGAGGACAGCTACACCGGTACCCTCCCACCAGGTTCTGACAGCCATGTTGACAACGGTGGTTACCATCACACTCATCCATATCTGTCAGGGAAACCACATACACACACAAACAAACACCCACACACACAGCATTACAATAGTTATGTGGCCATCCAGTTATCTAACTGTACTGGATAGGTACAAGCAAAACGGTGAAGTTTCTACCAAATCCCTGTTTATAGTGGAGTTATTGCCATATTGCCTATACCTATGTGATCATTTCAGATCCATATAAAGTGCCTAGGGGTATGGAGTCAGCTGATCCCGAGAGAGGCAGTGATTGGCTGACCTTCACAGCTCTGTCCATTGGGGTCCATTGAGAATCCTCTAGTACACTCGCAGTTGAAGCTGCCTGGGCTGTTCTGACACACACCATTAGAGCCACACAGAGCAGGGTCCGACCCACATTCATTATTATCTACAGAGAGAGAGAGAGACATTCATTACTATCTACAGAGAGAGAGACACTCATTACTATCTACAGCGAGAGAGACTCATTACTATCTACAGAGAGAGAGACACTCATTACTATCTACAGCACATATGTCAGAGTCAAGGCCCGCGGGCCACATCCGGCCCGCAAGAAGGTTTTTTACGGCCCCTGGGATGATCTTGATTTATTATTAGAACCGGCCCGCAGCAAGCCGGCAGCCCGCAGATCTTTTACACGCACCAATACTACATTTCCCACAATGCAAAGGTGACGCACCGAGCAGTAGGCTGCTTCATTTCAATATTTATTGGCACAGCAGTCGTCAGCATCACAGTAAAATTAACTTTCAGATACCCATCAAAAATGGCAAAACGGAAGGTGGATACTGAGAACCGGGGGTTTCAAACAAGGTGGGAGTCGGAGTATATGTTCACGAAGGTAGCTGGAAAACCTGTGTGTCTTCTGTGTGGAGAAAGTGTGGCGGTACTGAAAGAGTATAATCTGAGACGACATTATGAAACGAAACACGCGGACACACACGCGGACGCAACTGTCAAGGCCAGTTTTATTTTGGCAGAAGAGATCGCTAAATCAGCCCGGCCATTTACGGAGGGGGATTTCATCAAAAACTGCATGATTAAAGTTTGTGACGAAGTTTGCCCAGAAAAAAGGCAACTCTTTTTAAATGTGAGTCTGAGCAGAAACACCATTGCCGAGAGAGTAGACCAGTTGTCCATCAATCTAAAAGAGCAGCTTGTGAAAAAGGGAAAAGATTTTATTGCATATTCCTTGGCTGTGGATGAGAGCACCGACATTTCTGACATTGCCCAGTTGTCAATTTTCATCCGCGGAGTGGACTCCAACCTAAGCGTGACAGAGGAGTTTTTGGCTTTACGTCCTATGCATGGCACAACTACGGGGCATGATTTGTATGAAGAGGTGTCAAGATGTGTAAATGAGATGGAGCTGCCTTGGGAAAAACTCGTGGGTTTGACAACCGACGGAGCACCTGCGATGTGTGGACACAGGAGCGGACTGGTGGCGAAGATACGGGAAAAGATGCAAGAGGAAAACGCGACAGGTGAGCTGACAGCTTATCATTGTATCATACACCAGGAAGCGTTGTGCGGTAAAGCCTTGAAAATGGAGCATGTAATGAGCATCATCACGCGCACAGTTAACTTTATCAGAGCCAAAGGTTTGAATCACCGCCAGTTCAAGGCATTTCTGACGGAGTTAGAAACGGAGCATGGTGATTTGCCTTATCACACAGAG
This sequence comes from Oncorhynchus clarkii lewisi, assembly GCF_045791955.1. NCBI lineage: Eukaryota > Metazoa > Chordata > Actinopteri > Salmoniformes > Salmonidae > Oncorhynchus > Oncorhynchus clarkii. The sequence continues at coordinate 125,516 of NW_027261032.1, forward strand.
GTGCGATGGCTAAGCCAGGGAAAGGTGCTTCAAAGATGTTTCGAGCTTCGTGAGGAGATTTGTCTGTTCTTGGACAGCAAAGGGAAAGACACAACACAACTCCGAGACGAAATGTTTCTGTGTGAAATGGCTTTTCTGTGTGACATTACGAGTCATCTGAATGCAATAAACTTGCAGCTGCAGGGTCGGGATCGTGTCATCTCTGATATGTACAGTACAGTGAAGGCATTTAAAACCAAACTGACTCTGTGGGAGACGCAGATGCGGAAAGAAAATTTGAGCCACTTTCCCAGCTGCCAGACCATGAAAGAGAAGCTCTCTACCAGTGCGTTCCCGAGCACACAGTTGGCTGATAAAATAGGTATGCTTGCCGCTGACTTTCGACGCCGATTTGCTGACTTTGAAGCACAAAAAAGCAGGTTGGAACTGCTCGGTAACCCATTTGCTGTTGACGTGGAAAGCTCACCACCAAACCTCCAAATGGAGTTGATTGACCTCCAATGCAATGATGCACTGAGGGCAAAATATGCGGCAGTGGGTGCTGCGGAGTTCGCCCGTTTCCTCCCCGGCACAATGCCCCAGCTGCGCATCCAGGCTGCTCAAACGTTGTCTATGTTTGGCAGCACATACCTGTGTGAACAACTGTTTTCTTTGATGAACCTGAACAAAACATCACACAGAAGTCGACTTACTGCTGAACACCTCCACTCAATTCTGAGGATTTCTTCAGCTCAGAGCCTTACCCCGAACATTGATGAACTTGTGGAAAAGATGGGACACCACCAAGTATCACCCTCAACCTCAAACAAGTGAACATTACTGTGCAATCACATATTTAGAGTTTTTACTCAGTTCAAGTTTAAAAGTTAAAATTTAATATTTGTTTTCACTGCATGTTACTTCTCCTTAAACAAAGTGTTGTTTTTGATTAATAGATTTTTGCACTTTATTTTTTTGTATTTCAATCCAATTATATTTTAAAAATATTTCAGTTGAGTGGATGATAGAAAATTGCTATTATTGTTTTTTCTTTGAAGTAAATTTAGCCCACTTTTGCTAAAATAGAAAATATAGTCTACTGATGGTGCCTTGAATACCGGTTTCTTTCATTTAATGTTCATGTTATGGGGATATTTATATAAAGGAAATTTGTCTTTTGTGTCTGTTGAAAATTAAAGATTACTGACAGAGCCATAAGAAAATATTGCTTTATTTATCTGATCATATTGTAATATATTTGTTAGGTTTTCAGTAGGTTCAATTAGGTTCACTAGACTATATGCGTAATTTAAAAATGTTTCAATGAACATTCGAACAGTCCGGCCCTCGTCTTGTAGCTGATTTTTTTATTTGGCCCTCCGTCCATTTGACTTTGACACCCCTGATCTACAGAGAGAGAGAGACATTCATTACTATCTACACAGAGAGAGATACATTATTATCTACAGAGAGAGATACTCATTACTATCTACAGAGAGAGAGACACTCTTTACTATCTACAGAGAGAGAGAGACACTCATTACTATATACAGAGAGAGAGACACTCATTACTATCTACAGAGAGAGAGAGACACTCATTACTATCTACAGAGAGAGAGACACTCATTACTATCTACAAAGAGAGACACTCATTACTATCTACAGAGAGAGACTCATTACTATCTACAGAGAGAGACTCATTACTATCTACAGAGAGAGACACTCATTACTATCTACAGAGAGAGAGACATTACTATCTACAGAGAGAGACTCGTTACTATCTACAGAGAGAGACACTCATTACTATTTACAGAGAGAGAGACATTACTATCTACACAGAGAGAGACACTCATTACTATCTACAGAGAGAGAAAGAGACTCATTACTATCTACAGAGAGAGATACACTAATTTATATCTACAGAGAGAGAGACAGTCACTACTATCTACAGAGAGAGAGACATTCATTACTATCTACAGAGAGAGAGAGACACTCATTACTATCTACAGAGAGAGAGAGACACTCATTACTATCTACAGAGAGAGAGACATTACTATCTACAGAGAGAGAGACATTCATTACTATCTACAGAGAGAGACTCATTACTATCTACAGAGAGAGAGAGAGACATTACTATCTACAGAGAGAGACATTCATTCCTATCTACAGAGAGAGAGAGACATTACTATCTACAGAGAGAGAGAGAGACATTACTATCTACGGAGAGAGAGAGACATTACTATCTACGGAGAGAGAGAGACATTACTATCTACAGAGAGAGAGAGACATTACTATCTACAGAGAGAGAGAGAGACATTACTATCTACGGAGAGAGAGAGACATTACTATCTACGGAGAGAGAGAGACATTACTATCTACAGAGAGAGAGAGACATTCATTCCTATCTACAGAGAGAGAGACATTCATTACTATCTACAGAGAGAGAGACACTCATTACTATCTACAGAGAGAGAGACATTCATTACTATCTACAGAGAGAGAGAGACATTACTATCTGGAAGGAGAGCGGGAGAAGAGAGGAGGAGAGAGGGGAGAGTGGGGGGTGAGCGAGAGGTAGAGAGAGAAAGACCATTGGTCAACAACAGACTGTCTGAGTGACTTACCGACTGATTTACTGACTGACTGACTGACTGACTGGGTGCATCTGTTTGACCTTGGCCAGTGCAGGACCAATGGAATGGTCTCAAATATGCAACCTTCACCAACCTTGTTACTCGGGCTAGGTAAAAATAATTCACCACAGACTGACTGGCTGATTGACCAATGAACGGAGGGAGGCTGTCTAGCCACAAAGTCATGGGAGCTGAAGTGCGGAATGGAAAACCCCTGTTGTAACCATGGCAACAGACTGCAAAATTCCACAACAAGTCATTGTTAAGTTGTCATGGCGACAGTTCAGTTGAGCCCAATCTGATGTGTGATAGCAGACGGAGAACATTAAAGAGACTTTTTATGGGGAGAGATGGAAGATAAGTGGCTACATTTGGTTATGTTTGTAAAGCCTAGTCGAGTGGAGGAGGGAGGAGTTTGTGTGTGTGTGTGTGTGTGTGTTACCTATGCAGGCAGTATGGTGCTGGGTGAAGCCTGGAGGACATTTGCAGGTGAATCCTCCAATGGTGTTCACACACAGGAACTGACAGTTGTGCTGTTTGCTCTGACACTCATCCAGATCTGAGAGGAGGGGGAGAGAGAGAGAGAGAGGGAGAGAGAGGGGGATAGAGAGAGGGGGACAGGGAGAGAGGGGATAGAGAGAGGGGGACAGGGAGAGAGGGGATAGAGAGAGAGGGAGATAGAGAGAGGGGGGGTAGAGAGAGAGAGAGGGGGATAGAGAGAGAGAGAGGGGGATAAAGAGAGCGGGGGATAGAGAGAGAGGGGGATAGAGAAAGAGGGGGATAGAGAGAGGGGGATAGAGAGAGAGGGGGATAGAGAGAGAGGGGGATAGAGAGAGAGAGGGATAGAGAGAGGGGGGGGGGTAGAGAGAGAGGGGATAGAGAGAGATGGGGATAGAGAGAGATGGGGATAGAGAGAGAGGGGGATAGAGAGAGAGAGGGATAGAGAGAGAGGGGGATAGAGAGAGAGGGGGATAGAGAGAGAGAGGGGATAGAGAGAGAGGGGGATAGAGAGAGAGAGGGATAGAGAGAGAGGGGGATAGAGAGAGAGGGGATAGAGAGAGAGAGGGGATAGAGAGAGAGGGGGATAGAGAGAGGGGGATAGAGAGAGGGGGATAGAGAGAGAGGGATAGAGAGAGAGGGGGATAGAGAGAGGGGGATAGAGAGAGAGGGGGATAGAGAGAGAGAGTAAAGGATAGATTCCAGCTCCACAACTGTATAGAGTTAGTTTCCAGTCCTTCTCCTGTCAGTGACCTGTTGATGAACTGCCACAGAACCAGACCCCGGAAACATGGTGGAAACCAGGCGGAAAGTTTGTGCGTGTGTCTGAATGTGTGTGTCTGAGTGTGTTTGTGTGTATGTGTCTGTGTGAGTGAGTGAGTGAGTGTGTATGTGTGTCTGAGTGTGTGAGTGTGTGTGTGTCTGTGCATGTCTGTGTGCGTGAGCATGTGTAGATACTGCCCTAGGGTAAACATAGCTGTCGCCAAGAGTGGTAATGAGCAATATGGACCAATTATGTTTGTATAAACTCCCCAAACTGACCATACACACTGATAAACACATGACCTACCAGACGCAACAGATCACAATCTCTGCTCACCACATACACGGAAATGAACACACTGTGTGTGTGAGGCTGGCACTGTGACTGTGTGTGTGTGTGTGTTGTTGTGTGTGTGTCTGTGCATGTCTCACCTCGGCAGCTCTTGCCGTCCTCCTGCAGGATGTATCCTCTGGGACAGGAGCAGAGGTAGCTTCCCTCTGTGTTCTTACAGAGGAAGTTACACGGCTTAGGAGCCTGCACACACTCATCCATATCTACACAGGAGAGACAAGTTACACTCATCCATATCTACACAGGAGAGACACGTTACTCATCCATATCTACACAGGAGAGACAAGTTACACTCATCCATATCTACACAGGAGAGACAAGTTACACTCATCCATATCTACACAGGAGAGACACGTTACTCATCCATATCTACACAGGAGAGACAAGTTACCCTCATCCATATCTACACAGGAGAGACAAGTTACACTCATCCATATCTACACAGGAGAGAGAGAAGTTACACTCATCCACATCTACACAGGAGAGAGACAAGTTACACTCATCCACATCTAGAGAGGAGAGAGAGAAGCTACACTCATCCATATCTACACAGGAGAGAGAAGTTACACTCATCCATATCTAGACAGGAGAGAGAGAAGTCACATTCATCCATATCTACACAAGCGAGAGACAAGTCACACTCATCCACATCTAGAGGAGAGAGAAGTTACACTCATCCACATCTACACAGGAGAGAGGCAAGTTACACTCATCCATATCTACACAGGAGAGAGAGAAGTCACATTCATCCACATCTACACAGGAGAGAGAAAAGTCACATTCATCCACATCTACACAGGAGAGAGAGAAGTCACATTCATCCACATCTACACAAGCGAGAGAGAAGTTACACTCATCCACATCTAGAGGAGAGAGACTTTACACTCATCCACATCTAGAGAGGAGAGAGAAGCTACACTCATCCATATCTACACAGGAGAGAGAAGTTACACTCATCCATATCTAGACAGGAGAGAGAGAAGTTACACTCATCCACATCTAGAGGAGAGAGAAGTTACACTCATCCACATCTACACAGGAGAGAGGCAAGTTACACTCATCCATATCTACACAGGAGAGAGAGAAGTCACATTCATCCACATCTACACAAGCGAGAGAGAAGTTACACTCATCCACATCTACACAGGAGAGAGAGAAGTTACACTCATCCATATCTACAGAGGAGAGAGAAGTTACACTCATCCATATCTAGAGAGGAGAGATAGAAGCTACACTTATCCACATCTAGAGGAGAGAGAAGTTACGCTCATCCATATCTACACAGGAGAGAGACAAGTTACACTCATCCATATCTACACAGGAGAGACAAGTTACACTCATCCATATCTACACATGAGAGACCAGTTACACTCATCCATATCTACACAGGAGAGAGACAAGTTACACTCAATCATATCTACACAGGAGAAAGACAAGTTACACTCATCCATATCTACACAGGAGAGAGACAATTTACACTCATCCATATCTAGAGAGGAGAGAGAGAAGTTACACTCATCCATATCTACACAGGAGAGAGAGAAGTTACACTCATCCATATCTAGAGAGGAGAGAGACAAGTTACACTCATCCATATCTACACAGGAGAGACAAGTTACACTCATCCATATCTACACAGGAGAGAGACAAGTTACACTCAATCATATCTACACAGGAGAAAGACAAGTTACACTCATCCATATCTACACAGGAGAGAGACAAGTTACACTCATCCATATCTAGAGAGGAGAGAGAGAGGTTACACTCATCCATATCTACAGAGGAGAGAGACAAGTTACACTCATCCATATCTAGAGAGGAGAGAGAGAAGTTACACTCATTCATATCTACACAGGAGAGAGAGAAGTTACACTCATCCATATCTAGAGAGGAGAGAAAAGTTACACTCATCCATATCTAGAGAGGAGAGAGAGAAGTTACACTCATTCATATCTACACAGGAGAGAGAGAAGTTACACTCATCCATATCTACACAGGAGAGAGAAGTTACAGTGCCTTGCGAAAGTATTCGGCCCCCTTGAACTTTGCGACCTTTTGCCACATTTCAGGCTTCAAAAATAAAGATGTATTTTTTTGTGAAGAATCAACAACAAGTGGGACACAATCATGAAGTGGAACGACATTTATTGGATATTTCAAACTTTTTTAACAAATCAAAAACTGAAAAATTGGGCGTGCAAAATTATTCAGCCCCTTTACTTTCAGTGCAGCAAACTCTCTCCAGAAGTTCAGTGAGGATCTCTGAATGATCCAATGTTGCCCTAAATGACTAATGATGATAAATACAATCCACCTGTGTGTAATCAAGTCTCCGTATAAATGCACCTGCACTGTGATAGTCTCAGAGGTCCGTTAAAAGCGCAGAGAGCATCATGAAGAACAAGGAACACACCAGGCAGGTCCGAGATACTGTTGTGAAGAAGGTTAAAGCTGGATTTGGATACAAAAAGATTTCCCAAGCTTTAAACATCCCAAGGAGCACTGTGCAAGCGATAATATTGAAATGGGAGGAGTATCAGACCACTGCAAATCTACCAAGACCTGGCCGTCCCTCTAAACTTTCAGCTCATACAAGGAGAAGACTGATCAGAGATGCAGCCAAGAGGCCCATGATCACTCTGGATGAACTGCAGAGATCTACAGCTGAGGTGGGAGACTCTGTCCATAGGACAACAATCAGTCGTATATTGCACAAATCTGGCCTTTATGGAAGAGTGGCAAGAAGAAAGCCATTTCTTAAAGATATCCATAAAAAGTGTCGTTTAAAGATTGCCACAAGCCACCTGGGAGACACACCAAACATGTGGAAGAAGGTGCTCTGGTCAGATGAAACCAAAATTGAACTTTTTGGCAACAATGCAAAATGTTATGTTTGGCGTAAAAGCAACACAGCTCATCATCCTGAACACACCATCCCCACTGTCAAACATGGTGGTGGCAGCATCATGGTTTGGGCCTGCTTTTCTTCAGCAGGGACAGGGAAGATGGTTAAAATTGATGGGAAGATGGATGGAGCCAAATACAGGACCATTCTGGAAGAAAACCTGATGGAGTCTGCAAAAGACCTGAGACTGGGACGGAGATTTGTCTTCCAACAAGACAATGATCCAAAACATAAAGCAAAATCTACAATGGAATGGTTCAAAAATAAACATATCCAGGTGTTAGAATGGCCAAGTCAAAGTCCAGACCTGAATCCAATCGAGAATCTGTGGAAAGAACTGAAAACTGCTGTTCACAAATGCTCTCCATCCAACCTCACTGAGCTCGAGCTGTTTTGCAAAGAGGAATGGGAAAAAATGTCAGTCTCTCGATGTGCAAAACGGATAGAGACATACCCCAAGCGACTTACAGCTGTAATCGCAGCAAAAGGTGGCGCTACAAAGTATTAACTTAAGGGGGCTGAATAATTTTGCACGCCCAATTTTTCAGTTTTGGATTTGTTAAAAAGGTTTGAAATATCCAATAAATGTCGTTCCACTTCATGATTGTGTCCCACTTGTTGTTGATTCATCCACATCTACACATGAGAGAGAGAAGTTACACTCATCCACATCTGCACAGGAGAGAGAGAAGTTACACTCATCCACATCTACACAGGAGAGAGACAAGTTACACTCCTCCATATCTAGAGAGGAGAGAGAGAAGTCACATTCATCCACATCTACACAAGCAAGAGACAAGTTACACTCATCCACATCTAGAGGAGAGAGAAGTTACACTCATCCACATCTACACAGGAGAGAGGCAAGTTACACTCATCCATATCTACACAGGAGAGAGAGAAGTCACATTCATCCACATCTACACAAGCGAGAGAGAAGTTACACTCATCCACATCTAGAGGAGAGAGACTTTACACTCATCCACATCTAGAGAGGAGAGAGAGAAGCTACACTCATCCATATCTACACAGGAGAGAGAAGTTACACTCATCCATATCTAGACAGGAGAGAGAGAAGTTACACTCATCCACATCTAGAGGAGAGAGAAGTTACACTCATCCACATCTACACAGGAGAGAGGCAAGTTACACTCATCCATATCTACACAGGAGAGAGAGAAGTCACATTCATCCACATCTACACAGGAGAGAGAGAAGTCACATTCATCCACATCTACACAGGAGAGAGAGAAGTCACATTCATCCACATCTACACAAGCGAGAGAGAAGTTACACTCATCCACATCTAGAGGAGAGAGACTTTACACTCATCCACATCTAGAGAGGAGAGAGAGAAGCTACACTCATCCATATCTACACAGGAGAGAGAAGTTACACTCATCCATATCTAGACAGGAGAGAGAGAAGTTACACTCATCCACATCTAGAGGAGAGAGAAGTTACACTCATCCACATCTACACAGGAGAGAGGCAAGTTACACTCATCCATATCTACACAGGAGAGAGAGAAGTCACATTCATCCACATCTACACAAGCGAGAGAGAAGTTACACTCATCCACATCTACACAGGAGAGAGAGAAGTTACACTCATCCATATCTACAGAGGAGAGAGAAGTTACACTCATCCATATCTAGAGAGGAGAGATAGAAGCTACACTTATCCACATCTAGAGGAGAGAGAAGTTACGCTCATCCATATCTACACAGGAGAGAGACAAGTTACACTCATCCATATCTACACAGGAGAGACAAGTTACACTCATCCATATCTACACAGGAGAGACCAGTTACACTCATCCATATCTACACAGGAGAGAGACAAGTTACACTCAATCATATCTACACAGGAGAAAGACAAGTTACACTCATCCATATCTACACAGGAGAGAGACAATTTACACTCATCCATATCTAGAGAGGAGAGAGAGAAGTTACACTCATCCATATCTACACAGGAGAGAGAGAAGTTACACTCATCCATATCCAGAGAGGAGAGAGAAGTTACACTCATCCATATCTACACAGGAGAGAGAGAAGTTACACTCATCCATATCTACACAGGAGAGAGAAGTTACACTCATCCATATCTAGAGAAGAGAGAGAGAAGTTACACTCATCCACATCTACACATGAGAGAGAGAAGTTACACTCATCCACATCTGCACAGGAGAGAGAGAAGTTACACTCATCCACATCTACACAGGAGAGAGACAAGTTACACTCATCCATATCTACACAGGAGAGAGAAAAGTCACATTCATCCATATCTAGAGAGGAGAGAAAGAAGCTACACTCATCCACATCTAGAGGAGAGAGAAGTTACACTCATCCACATCTAGAGAGGAGAGAGAGAAGTTACACTCATCCATATCTACACAGGAGAGAGATAAGTTACACTCATCCACATCTACACATGAGAAAGAGAAGTTACACTCATCCACATCTGCACAGGAGAGAGAGAAGTTACACTCATCCACATCTACACAGGAGAGAGACAAGTTACACTCATCCATATCTACACAGGAGAGAGAGAAGTCACATTCATCACATCTACACAAGCGAGAGAGAAGTTACACTAATCCACATCTAGAGGAGAGAGAAGTTACACTCATCCACATCTAGAGAGGAGAGAGAGAAGCTACACTCATCCATATCTACACAGGAGAGAGAAGTTACACTCATCCATATCTACACAGGAGAGACAAGTTACTCTCATCCATATCTACACAGGAGAGAGACAAGTTAACCTCATCCATATCTACACAGGAGAGACAAGTTACACTCATCCATATCTACACAGGAGAGACCAGTTACACTCATCCATATCTACACAGGAGAGAGACAAGTTACACTCAATCATATCTACACAGGAGAAAGACAAGTTACACTTATCCATATCTACACAGGAGAGAGAGAAGTTACACTCATCCATATCTACACAGGAGAGAGGGAGGAGAATGCCTGGTCAAAGGTAGTGGGAAATAGAGTGTGATTTGGGGCTGGACCTTAAACAGTGTTAGAGTGTCGTAGTCTTACCCACACACAGGGTGCCAGTGATATCTGTGGTGTACCCAGTTTTACACACACAGCTGTAGGAGCCCAGGCTGTTGACACACTGTCCGTTCACACACAGGTTCCCCATCACACGACACTCATCTATGTCTGAGGGAGAGAGAGTCCTGTCAACTACAACATTATCATCATCCACACACACTTATCAATGTCTGAGGGAGAGAGAGTCCTGTCAACTACAACATTATCATAATAAACACACACTTATCAATGTCTGAGGGAGAGAGAGTCCTGTCAACTACAACATTATCATCATAAACACACACTCATCTGCATTTGCCTGAGTAGTCCTCAGGTAGATCCCAACCGTCCATAAAGTGGAGGTAGTTTGGTGAGACCTGAAGACAATGTGATGTCACAGAGCTATTGCCTCTGCTTTAGCTCAGTGGACTAGTGATTGTGTACCATCCATGGTGCAGGGTTGTGTATAGATATGAGTGAGTATTTCTACCTTTGCCGTCTGTTGTGTATCCGGGCCCCAGTGGACACATCTTCTTGTAGTGTGTGGTCCCAGGTAGAGGACACAGCTCACAGTTAGAGCCCCAGCCTCGTCCTCCATCACAGCAACACTCAGACTTAGTCACACTGTTCCTGCTACTGGACTGCATCTGGCACAGTGTAGTCAACACCTCCGTGAAACACAGTCCCTGGCGGTTATCTAGATGAGAGGGAGAGAGAGAGAGTGAGTGAGAGATAGAGATAGAGTGAGAGTGTGAGTGAGAGAGATGCAGGGAAAGGGGTGTATTTACCTATACATTCAGTCTGTGTAGGGTTGGCGCTGAAGCCTTGGTCACACCTGCAGCGATAGCTTCCAACCGTGTTCTCACAACGACCGTTCTCACAGATACCTGGCTTAGCAGAGCATTCGTTCAGATCTACACACACACACACACACACACACACACACACACACACACACACACACACACACACACACACACACACACACACACACACACACACACACACACACACACACACACACACACACACACACACACACACGGTGGAGATATAGTGATTAAATCCAGAACAGATCTGCAGGGTAGTCTGAATAAAACTATATCAGATATTGTGAGATGAATGTCAGTTTATTGCAGTAGTTCACCAGATGGACAAATCCCCATGAAGTATGATGGTTCTAACCTCAATGGAACCCTACATGAACTACAGATCCATTAGCACATGTATTGTTTGCTACTACAAGTAGATGATAGGAATATTGTATGTGTGTACATTGTATGGGATCATACTCCTCTTTGGTGTCTTGGTAAGTTTGGTGTATATGTGAATTGAATAACCCCATAACATAGACCAGCCATGAACTGGTGATAAAACCAGAATTGTATGTGTTAGTGTGTGTGTCTTACCTATGCAGCCCTCTCCGTTAGGGGCCCGTGTGTAACCAGGGTTACAGATACACATGTAGGTCCCGATGAGGTTCTTACAGCGCATCCCTCTGCTCTCACAGTCATCCAGCCCATCCTCACACTCATTCTGGTCTGCAGGGGAGGGGAGAGAACACACACCGTGAGTGTGTGTACAATAATGTGTGTGCTTGTATCTGAGTGTGTGTGTGAGCGTGTGTACGTGCGTGAATTTGTGCATGAGTGTGTGTCGAAGCTTGTGTGTGTGTGTGTGCGCATGTGCATGTGTGTATGTGTGTGACAAAGTGCTTTCCTGGGTAACAGAGGATGTGTGTTTCCAGCCCTCCCAGAGTATATAAAGGTCTGTTTATAATAGTCATGTAAATACCAGCCTATAGTCCACACACTGACATCTTCCTCCTGTCTCCTGTCTGTCTCTGACTCAACACTGGTTCCCTCTCCTCCCCTTGTAAAACCCTTGTTATGCTCTCTCTCTCCCACACAGTGTTTATAAAGTCTTATTCCGATACAGAGAGTTGAGGCAGGGGTGAGGTGGAGACTCCAAGCCTTATGTAAGATGGTAGATAGCTGAAGCCTCATACAGTGACGTCACCGGGGATGAGAAGTAACTGTCACCTCAGAATCCTAAAAGACATTTCTGGTTTAACTGCCCTGTACTGACGACAGACTATGGAATGTTGAATGTTTCTCTACATTCCCATAGTCCCTGCTGTACCTACAGTCTCTACAGTCCATTTAGTATCTATAGCAGATTCCAGTCCCTGCTGTACCTACAGTCTCTACAGTCCATTTAGTATCTATAGCAGATTCCAGTCCCTGCTGTACCTACAGTCTCTACAGACCATTTAGTATCTATAGCAGATTCCAGTCCCTGCTGTACCTACAGTCTCTACAGTCCATTTAGTATCTATAGCAGATTCCAGTCCCTGCTGTACCTACAGTCTCTACAGTCCATTTAGTATCTATAGCAGATTCCAGTCCCTGCTGTACCTACAGTCTCTACAGTCCATTTAGTATCTATAGCAGATTCCAGTCCCTGCTGTACCTACAGTCTCTACAGACCATTTAGTATCTATAGCAGATTCCAGTCCCTGCTGTACCTACAGTCTCTACAGTCCATTTAGTATCTATAGCAGATTCCAGTCCCTGCTGTACCTACAGTCTCTACAGACCATTTAGTATCTATAGCAGATTCCAGTCCCTGCTGTACCTACAGTCTCTACAGTCCATTTAGTATCTATAGCAGATTCCAGTCCCTGCTGTATCTACAGTCTCTACAGTCCATTTAGTATCTATAGCAGATTCCAGTCCCTGCTGTACCTACAGTCTCTACAGTCTATTTAGTATTTATAGCAGATTCCAGTCCCTGCTGTACCTACAGTCTCTACAGTCCATTTAGTATCTATAGCAGATTCCAGTCCCTGTTGTACCTACAGTCTCTACAGTCCATTTAGTATATATAGCAGATTCCAGTCCCTGCTGTACCTACAGTCTCTACAGTCCATTTAGTATCTATAGCAGATTCCAGTCCCTGCTGTACCTACAGTCTCTACAGTCCATTTAGTATTTATAGCAGATTCCAGTCCCTGCTGTATCTACAGTCTCTACAGTCCATTTAGTATCTATAGCAGATTCCAGTCCCTGCTGTACCTAGTCTCTACAGTCCATTTAGTATCTATAGCAGATTCCAGTCCCTGCTGTACCTACAGTCTCTACAGTCTATTTAGTATCTATAGCAGATTCCAGTCCCTGCTGTACCTACAGTCTCTACAGTCTATTTAGTATCTATAGCAGATTCCAGTCACTGCCATACCTACAGGCCCTAAAGTAAGATATCTATAGTATATTATAAACTGGGTGATTCAAACCCTGAATGCTGATTGGCTGACAGCCATGGTATATCAGACCGTATACCATGGGTATAACTTTCAAGCCCTGACCTTAGTTATCTTTGTTTTCTTTATTATTTTGGTTAGGTCAGGGTGTGACAAGGGTGGTTGGTTTAGTTTTTGTATTGTCTAGGTGTTTTCCCCTGTCTAGGGTTTTTTGTATATCTATGGGGTTTTTGTATGTCTAGGTATATGTAGGTCTATGGTGGCCTGAATTGGTTCCCAATCAGAGACAGCTGTTTATCGTTGTCTCTGATTGGGGATCCTATTTAGGTTGCCATTTTCCATTTTGGGTTTGTGGGTTATTGTCTATGTGTAGTTGCCTGTCAGTACGTGTGTATCATTGCGTCTGTGTTGTTTTGTATACATTGTTCAGTGTTTATTCTTCATTATAAGAAGTATGTATTCTTATCACGCTGCGCATTGGTCTCCTTGTTATGACCAACGTGACAATAGCAAACAAATGTTTACTGCTCTAATTACATTGGTAACCAGTTTCTAATAGCAAAAGGCACTCTGTGCGTTGTGCTTAAGAACAGCCCTTAGCCGTGGTACATTGGCCCTATACTACACCCCTTAGGCCTTATTGCTTAAATCCAGTCCCTATTGGCCTATAGTAGATATCTATAGCAGATTCCAGTCCCTACAGGCCTATAGTAGATATCTATAGCAGATTCCAGTCCCTACAGGCCTATAGTAGATATCTATAGCATATTCCAGTCCCTACAGGCCTATAGTAGATATCTATAGCAGATTCCAGTCCCTACAGACCTATAGTAGATATCTATAGCAGATTACTGTCCCTACAGGCCTATAGTAAGATATCTATAGCAGATTCCAGTCCCTACGGCCTATAGTAGATGTCTATAGCAGATTCCAGTCCCTACAGGCCTATAGTAGATATCTATAGCAGATTCCAGTCCCTACAGGCCTATAGTAGATATCTATAGCATATTCCAGTCCCTACAGGCCTATAGTAGATATATATAGCAGATTCCAGTCCCTACGGCCTATAGTAGATATCTAGAGCAGATTCCAGTCCCTACAGGCCTATAGTAGATATCTATAGCAGATTCCAGTCCCTACAGACCTATAGTAGATATCTATAGCAGATTCCAGTCCCTACGGCCTATAGTAGATATCTAGAGCAGATTCCAGTCCCTACAGGCCTATAGTAGATATCTATAGCAGATTCCAGTCCCTACAGGCCTATAGTAGATATCTATAGCAGATTCCAGTCCCTACAGGCCTATAGTAGATATCTATAGCATATTCCAGTCCCTACAGGCCTATAGTAGATATCTATAGCAGATTCCAGTCCCTACAGACCTATAGTAGATATCTATAGCAGATTACTGTCCCTACAGGCCTATAGTAAGATATCTATAGCAGATTCCAGTCCCTACGGCCTATAGTAGATGTCTATAGCAGATTCCAGTCCCTACAGGCCTATAGTAGATATCTATAGCATATTCCAGTCCCTACAGGCCTATAGTAGATATCTATAGCAGATTCCAGTCCCTACAGACCTATAGTAGATATCTATAGCAGATTACTGTCCCTACAGGCCTATAGTAAGATATCTATAGCAGATTCCAGTCCCTACGGCCTATAGTAGATGTCTATAGCAGATTCCAGTCCCTACAGACCTATAGTAGATATCTATAGCAGATTCCAGTCCCTACAGGCCTATAGTAGATATCTATAGCAGATTACTGTCCCTACAGGCCTATAGTAAGATATCTATAGCAGATTCCAGTCCCTACGGCATATAGTAGATATCTATAGCAGATTCCAGTCCCTATAGGCCTATAGTAGATATCTATAGCAGATTCCAGTCCCTACAGGCCTATAGTAGATATCTATAGCAGATTCCAGTCCCTACAGGCCTATAGTAGATATCTATAGCAGATTCCAGTCCCTACAGACCTATTGTAGATATCTATAGCAGATTCCAGTCCCTACGGCCTATAGTAGATATATATAGCAGATTCCAGTCCCTACAGGCCTATAGTAGATATCTATAGCAGATTCCATTCCCTACATAACTATAGTAGATATCTATAGCAGATTCCAGTCCCTACAGGCCTATAGTAGATATCTATAGCAGATTCCAGTCCCTACAGGCCTATAGTAGATATCTATAGCAGATTCCAGTCCCTACGGCCTATAGTAGATATCTATAGCAGATTCCAGTCCCTACAGACCTATTGTAGATATCTATAGCAGATTCCAGTCCCTACGGCCTATAGTAGATATATATAGCAGATTCCAGTCCCTACAGGCCTATAGTAGATATCTATAGCAGATTCCAGTCCCTACAGACCTATAGTAAGATATCTATAGCAGATTCCAGTCCCTACAGGCCTATAGTAGATATCTATAGAAGATTCCAGTCCCTACAGGCCTATAGTAGATATCTATAGCAGATTCCAGTCCCTACAGGCCTATAGTAGATATCTATAGCAGATTCCAGTCCCTACAGACCTATAGTATATATCTATAGCAGATTCCAGTCCCTACAGGCCTATAGTAGATATATATAGCAGATTCCAGTCCCTACAGGCCTATAGTAGATATCTATAGCAGATTCCAGTCCCAAAGGCCTATAGTAGATATCTAGAGTAGATTCCAGTCCCTACAGGCCTATAGTAGATATCTATAGCAGATTCCAGTCCCTACAGGCCTATAGTAGATATATATAGCAGATTCCAGTCCCTACGGCCTATAGTATATATCTATAGCAGATTCCAGTCCCTACAGGCCTATAGTAGATATCTATAGCAGATTCCAGTCCCTACGGCCTATAGTAGATATCTATAGCATATTCCAGTCCCTACAGGCCTATAGTAGATATCTATAGCAGATTCCAGTCCCTACAGGCCTATAGTAGATATCTATAGCAGATTCCAGTCCCTACAGGCCTATAGTAGATATCTATAGCAGATTCCAGTCCCTACAGGCCTATAGTAGATATCTAGAGCAGATTCCAGTCCCTACAGGCCTATAGTAGATATCTATAGCAGATTCCAGTCCCTACGGCCTATAGTAGATATCTATAGCAGATTCCAGTCCCTACAGGCCTATAGTAGATATCTATAGCAGATTCCAGTCCCTACAGGCCTATAGTAGATATCTATAGCAGATTCCAGTCCCTACAGGCCTATAGTAGATATCTAGAGCAGATTCCAGTCCCTACAGGCCTATAGTAGATATCTATAGCAGATTCCAGTCCCTACGGCCTATAGTATATATCTATAGCAGATTCCAGTCCCTACAGGCCTATAGTAGATATCTATAGCAGATTCCAGTCCCTACGGCCTATAGTAGATATCTATAGCAGATTCCAGTCCCTACAGGCCTATAGTAGATATCTATAGCAGATTCCAGTCCCTACAGGCCTATAGTAGATATCTATAGCAGATTCCAGTCCCTACAGGCCTATAGTAGATATCTATAGCAGATTCCAGTCCCTACAGGCCTA
>NW_027261032.1:147500-157500 GCF_045791955.1 Oncorhynchus clarkii lewisi
AGAGCTCTGTACATGACTGTATCTCTTCACCACTCTCACTCTATAAACATACAGAGTATGTGTGTGTGTGTGTGTGTGTGTGTGTGTGTGTGTGTGTGTGTGTGTGTGCGTGCGTGCGTGCGTGTGTGTGCGTGTGTGCGTGTGTGTGTGTGTGTGTGTGTGTGCGTGTGTTAGGGTTTCAAAGGGATGGTATATTACTGGAAACATTCTAAGTTTACTACTAAACTACCAAAATGTTGGTATCTTTCAAGGATTTTATGTAATCTATCACAAGACATCTAGTGGCCCTTTTGGGTACTGTAATTATCTCTGGCTCTCTGTGTGGCCTTATCAAATGTAAAATATATGAAATAATTAAATAAGATGATTAGAAAAAATAGAATGACAAAGCTGTAAAATAATATACTAAATATAGAGATGCTTTTTGTCATTAATGAGGCTATTTCCTCTGTAACCATTCGGTCTATCTACTAGAAACTCATGGTCAATATGGACACAGATGAAAAAACTAAAGTGATACGATACATGATTACATTTTTCTAAAGTTATTCAAGTATAAATGACCAAAGTTACGATAGATTGCCATAGATTTTTGGTTAATTAACAAAATGACTGAAGATTTCCAAGCGTATGTATGTTACCTTCACAGGTCTCGTCCTGTATATAGTAGCCAAGTGGGCAGATACACCTGTAGGAACCGTCCAGATTCTGACAGGTGCCTGGACCACAAGTCCTAGGGTTCACGGCACACTCATTGACGTCTGGGAGACAGAACACACACCACATTACACACACTCAGTTAAACTCTTTAGAAATGAAACAGAGTTAATACAGCATGGAAATAGTACAGATAATGTTGCTGTGAGAGGAGAGAGAGACTGAGAAGAGGGTTGAGATAACGTGAAGGAAAATGAGACAGGTGAGAAAACTAAGAGGAGAGAGAAAGGGATGACAAAGGCGTGAGAGGAGAGAGTAATGACAGAATGAAGGGAGGAGAGAGTTAGAGAGGAAGGAGATAAGGAGAGAGTAATGACAGAATGAAGGGAGGAGAGAGTTAGAGAGGAAGGAGATAAGGAGAGAGTAATGACAGAATGAAGGGAGGAGAGAGTTAGAGAGGAAGGAGATAAGGAGAGAGTAATGACAGGAGGAAGAGAGGAGAGAGATAAGGAGAGTAATGACATGAGGATGGGAGGAGAGAGTTAGAGAGGAAGGAGATAAGGAGAGAGAGTAATGACAGGAGGATGGGAGGAGAGAGTTAGAGAGGAAGGAGATAAGGAGAGAGAGTAATGACAGGAGGATGGGAGGAGAGAGATAAGGAGAGAGAGTAATGACAGGAGGATGGGAGGGATCAGAAGAGAGGAGAGAGATAGAAAGGAAGGAGATAAGGAGAGATTAATGACAGGAGGAAGGGAGGAGAGAGATAGAGAGGAAGGAGATAAGGAAAGAGAGTAATGACAGGAGGATGGGAGGAAAGAGATAGAGAGGAAGGAGATAAGGAGAGAGTAATGACAGGAGGAAGGGAGGAGAGAGATAGAGAGGAAGGAGACAAGGAGAGAGTCATGTGACAGTTCCTCACCAACACAAATTCTTCCGTCGGCGCTGAGTTCGTAGCCATCGCGACACACACACACGAAGGAGCCCAGGGTGTTAATACAGTTCCCGTTCCTACACAGCCCTCTCTGGCTCGAACACTCATCCGTATCTGGTAACACAGGCGGAAAGATAAACACACACCGTACACACACACCTAAGGCCTTTAGCTCAGTGGGCTAACACAGTCCTGTGGCGTGCAGAAGACCTGGCTTCAAAACATAGTTAGTCACACACACACACACCTACCTATGCAGTCATTGTTGTGTGAGAGCTGAAAGCCTGGGTAACACAGGCAGTTATAGGATCCCACTGTGTTCTTACAGGTCCCGTTTCCACATGGCTGTCTCTCACACTCATCCACATCTACAACAACAGGAGAACATCATTACAACATCAGCACAACATTATCACAACCTACTGGCAACCACTCTCTCACCAGGTCCAGTGACAACAATGACTACTTGACTGAGTACTTATTACAAACTATCCACTAGTGGAGGCCAATGAGTTATGATTGAACTGCATGTTACTTTGGAGAGAGGAGTGAGATCACGTGAAAAAGAGCCCTTGTGATAATTAGATTCAGCTCGATGGACCATGAAAAATAACTACAGCACTATTCACTAATATGATTCATGGAAGATTAGAGGTTGTTGTTGTTGTTGTTGTTGTACTCACCTATACACATGGCCAGGTCTGATGTAGCCTTGAAACCATTGGGGCAGATACAGCGATAGCTTCCCAACGTATCAATACACTGGCCTGGGCTACACACTCCTGGGTTCTCCACACACTCATTGCGATCTGTAGAGAGAGAGAGGGAGCAAGAGAGAGAGAGAGAGAGAGAGGGAGAAAGAGGGAGAGAGAGAGAGGGAGCGCGAGAGAGAGAGAGAGAGGGAGAGGGAGCGAGAGAGAGAGGTAGAGAGAGAGGGAGAGAAAGAGAGAGAGAGAGAGGTAGAGAGAGGGAGAGGGAGCGAGAGAGAGAGGTAGAGAGAGAGGGAGAGAAAGAGAGAGAGAGAGAGAGAGAGAGAGAGAGGGAGGGAGAGGGAGCGAGAGAGAGAGGTAGAGAGAGAGGGAGAGAAAGAGAGAGAGAGAGAGGTAGAGAGATGGAGAGAGAGCGAGAACAAAAAGATAGCGAGGGTCAGAAGATGTGGAACACACACTGCTACGCAGGACTAACCTCCACAGTGAGACTGGGACAGACTACAGGACTAACCTCCACAGTGAGACTGGGACAGACTACAGGACTAACCTCCACAGTGAGACTGGGACAGACTACAGGACTAACCCCCACAGTGAGACTGGGACAGACCACAGGACTAACCTCCACAGTGAGACTGGGACAGACCACAGGACTAACCTCCACAGTGAGACTGGGACAGACTACAGGACTAACCTCCACAGTGAGACTGGGACAGACTACAGGACTAACCCCCACAGTGAGACTGGGACAGACTACAGGACTAACCCCCACAGTGAGACTGGGACAGACTACAGGACTAACCTCCACAGTGAGACTGGGACAGACCACAGGACTAACCTCCACAGTGAGACTGGGACAGACCACAGGACTAACCTCCACAGTGAGACTGGGACAGACCACAGGACTAACCTCCACAGTGAGACTGGGACAGACCACAGGACTAACCTCCACAGTGAGACTGGGACAGACCACAGGACTAACCTCCACAGTGAGACTGGGACAGACTACAGGACTAACCTCCACAGTGAGACTGGGACAGACTACAGGACTAACCCCCACAGTGAGACTGGGACAGACCACAGGACTAACCCCCACAGTGAAACTGGGACAGACTACAGGACTAACCCCCACAAGGAGACTGGGAGAGGGTCTCATTAAGGCCACTCAGTGTACACTCTGTTACTGTAGTTACTGTGGTCTACAGTGTACACTCTGTTACTGTAGTTACTGTGGTCTACAGTGTACACTCTGTTACTGTAGTTACTGTGGTTTACAGTGTTCACTCTGTTACTGTAGTTACTGTGGTCTACAGTGTACACTGTTACGGTAGTTACTGTGGTCTACAGTGTATACTCTGTTACTGTAGTTACTGTGGTCTACAGTGTACACTCTGTTGCTATAGTTACTGTGGTCTACAGTGTATACTATGTTACTGTAGTTACTGTGGTCTACAGTGTACACTCTGTTGCTATAGTTATTGTGGTCTACAGTGTACACTCTGTTACTGTAGTTACTGTGGTCTACAGTGTACACTGTGTTACTGTAGTTACTGTGGTCTACAGTGTATACTCTGTTACTGTAGTTACTGTGGTCTACACCTCCACTGTGTTTGGTTACACATAAAAGCAGGAAGAACAACAGGATGCTGCTATTGAAAAGGCTGGGTCCATATTACAGGCGTACATTCCTTTCTCACACAGCTACTCTGAGGGACGTGCTGCTCTCTAGGCTTTCCTCTCATCATAATCCAGGGTGTTTAGCAGGGAGAGCAGGGGGGGAACTACAGGCCAGTAAAGCCCAGAGGAGCTCCTCTAGGAGGTGTAAGATATGCAGCACAGCCCCCTGGTCCCTGACACATGCCTCACATACTCACTAACTAACGACTAACCAGGACAGCATGTCTAACACATTCTTCTACTTGTCCAACACACACATTATTCTGTTCTTCTATCCCTCTCCGTCTGTCTGTTGGTCTGTCTGTCTCTATGGTGCCAGTCTGCTTGTTATTTAGACTAGAACTCCTTTGTCTTTGTCATGTCATTGAACAAAAATGTTTGGTATGACAAAATAATTGTATTTGGCATGGCAACGACATAAATATACTGACACCAGGAATAGGGGATCTATTTAGAAAACATTCATTTTTCTGCTCCCTTTCTTCTCCTCCCTGACACTCAGCCTATTCTCCCCCATCCTTACCCAGACACTATCCTCCCCCATCTTTACCCAGACACTATCCTCCCCCATCCTTACCCAGACACTATCCTCCTCCATCCTTACCCAGACACTATCCTCCTCCATCCTTACCCAGACACTATCCTCCCCCATCCTTACCCAGACACTATCCTCCCCCATCCTTAACCAGACACTATCCTCCTCCATCGTTACCCAGACACTATCCTCTCCCATCCTTACCCAGACACTATCCTCCTCCATCATTACCCAGAAACTATCCTCCTCCATCCTTACCCAGACACTATCCTCCCCCATCCTTACCCAGACACTATCCTCTCCCATCCTTACCCAGACACTATCCTCCCCCATCTTTACCCAGACACTATCCTCCCCCATCTTTACCCAGACACTATCCTCCCCCATCCTTACCCAGACACTATCCTCCTCCATCCTTACCCAGACACTATCCTCCTCCATCCTTACCCAGACACTATCCTCCTCCATCCTTACCCAGACACTATCCTCCCCCATCCTTACCCAGACACTATCCTCCTCCATCCTTACCCAGACACTATCCTCTCCCATCCTTACCCAGACACTATCCTCCCCCATCTTTACCCAGACACTATCCTCCCCCATCCTTAACCAGACACTATCCTCTCCCATCCTTACCCAGACACTATCCTCCCCCATCCTTACCCAGACACTATCCCCCTCCATCGTTACCCAGACACTATCCTCCCCCATCCTTAACCAGACACTATCCTCCTCCATCCTTACCCAGACACTATCCCCCTCCATCCTTACCCAGACACTATCCTCTCCCATCCTTACCCAGACACTATCCTCTCCCATCCTTACCCAGACACTATCCTCCTCCATCCTTACCCAGACACTATCCTCCTCCATCCTTACCCAGACACTATCCTCTCCCATCCTTACCCAGACACTATCTTCCCCCATCCTTACCCAGACACTATCCTCCCCCATCCTTACCCAGACACTATCCTCCCCCATCCTTACCCCTCCATCCTTACCCAGACACTATCCTCCCCCATCCTTACCCCTCCATCCTTACCCAGACACTATCCTCCCCCATCCTTACCCCTCCATCCTTACCCAGACACTATCCTCCCCCATCCTTACCCCTCCAGCCTTACCCAGACACTATCCTCTCCCATCCTTACCCAGACACTATCCTCTCCCATCCTTACCCAGACACTATCCTCCCCCATCCTTACCCAGACACTATCCTCTCCCATCCTTACCCAGACACTATCCTCCCCCATCCTTACCCCTCCAGCCTTACCCAGACACTATCCTCCCCAATCCTTACCCAGACACTATCCTCTCCCATCCTTACCCAGACACTATCCTCCCCCATCGTTACCCAGACACTATCCTCCCCCATCGTTACCAAGACACTATCCTCCCCCATCCTTACCCAGACACTATCCTCCCCCATCCTTACCCCTCCATCCTTACCCAGACACTATCCTCCCCCATCCTTACCCAGACACTATCCTCTCCCATCATTACCCAGACACTATCTTCCCCCATCCTTACCCAGACACTATCCTCCCCCATCCTTACCCAGACACCATCCTCCCCCATCCTTACCCAGACACTATCCTCCCCCATCCTTACCCAGACACTATCCTCTCCCATCATTACCCAGACACTATCTTCCCCCATCCTTACCCAGACACTATCCTCCCCCATCCTTACCCAGACACCATCCTCCCCCATCCTTACCCAGACACTATCCTCTCCCATCCTTATCCAGACACTATCCTCTCCCATCCTTACACAGACACTATCTTCCCCCATCCTTACCCAGACACTATCTTCCCCCATCCTTACCCAGACACTATCCTCTCCCATCCTTACCCAGACACTATCCTCTCCCATCCTTACACAGACACTATCTTCCCCCATCCTTACCCAGACACTATCCTCTCCCATCCTTACCCAGACACTATCCTCCCCCATCCTTACCCAGACACTATCCTCCCCCGTCTTTACCCAGACACTATCCTCTCCCATCCTTACCCAGACACAATCCTCTACCCCATCCTTACCCCTCTATCCTCACCCCTCCCTCCTCCATCCTACCCCATCCTCACCCCTCCCTCCTCCATCCTCCCACATCCTTACCCCTCCCTCCTCCCCCATCCTTACCCCTCCATCCTCACCCCTCCCTCCTCCATTCTGCCCCATCCTCACCCCTCCCTCCTCCATCCTCCCACATCCTCACCCCTCCCTCCTCCCCCATTCTTACCCCTCCATCCTCACCCCTCCCTCCTCCCCCATCCTTACCCAGACACTGTCCAGTGGGGGTGAAGCGGTATCCAGGTTTACATTCACAGCGGTAGCTACCAGGCATGTTGAGACAGCCTGCATTCTGCTGGCACACTGGCCCATTCTGACACTCATCAATGTCTAGGAGGGAAAGAGACAGAGAGAGAGGGGGACAGAGAGAGAGAGGGGGACAGAGAGAGAGAGAGAGACAGAGAGAGAGAGGGACAGAGAGAGAGACAGAGAGAGAGAGAGAGAGACGGACAGAGAGAGACAGCGACAGAGAGAGAGGGACAGAGAGAGAGGGACAGAGAGAGAGACAGAGAGCGAGGGAGAGAGAAAGAGAGAAAGAGAGACAGAGAGAGAGAGAGAGAGAGAGAGAGAGAGAGAGAGAGAGAGAGAGAGAGAGAGAGAGAGAGAGTGACATAGAGAGAGAAAGAGAGAGACAGAGAGAGAGAAAGAGAGAGACAGAGAGAGAGAGGGAGAGAGAGAGAGAGAGAGAGAGAGAGAGAGAGAGAGAGAGAGAGAGAGAGAGAGAAGAGAGACAGAGAGAGAGAGAGAGAGAAAGAGAGAAAGAGAGACAGAGAGAGAGAGAGAGAGAGAGAGAGAAAGAGAGAGACAGAGAGAGAGAGGGACAGAGAGAGAGAGAGAGAGGGAGAGAGAGAGAGAGAGAGAGAAAGAGAGAAAGAGAGACAGAGAGAGAGAGAGAGAGAGAGAGAGAAAGAGAGAGACAGAGAGAGAGAGGGACAGAGAGAGAGAGAGAGAGTGAGAGAGAAAGAGAGACAGAGAAAGACAATGTATTAATTACTGGTAGATATTTCACTAAAGCAAATAGACCCTGAGACCTGCCATACATGTGCAACTGTATAAAACCCTATCCGGCTTGGAGGCCCGTGACAAGGTGACATGGATTCAGAGGGTTTTATTCAGCAACACCATGCAGTCAAAGAAATACAAAAATATACAAGGCTGCCATTCAATCCACTTTTAAAAGTCATTTATGAGCCAACCTGCCCAGTGTTTACTATGAATGTGCCTCGGATTGAATCCGGGACACAGACTCTAAAGGGTAGTAGTTGTATGTTCTATGAGCACACAGCATGAAGCCCATGGGGCACGCCTTACCTTCACAGATGAGCAGCTTGTCATTGTAGAGGAAGCCCATTGCACACTCACACCTGAAGCTGCCAATCATGTTGATACACACGCCGTTCTCACACACACCTGGGATTTCCCTGCACTCATCAATGTCTGGAACACACACACACACACACACACACACACACACACACACACACACACACACACACACACACACACACACACACACACACACACACACACACACACACACACACACACACACACACACATACACACACACACACACACACAGATACACAGAATCACTTTTTTAAATGTTATTATTAGTCCTGTGAAGCTGTAAACTGGATTTTATTCCAATAGTGTCCTTCCACTGGAAGTGGTGTAACTTACCAATGACCTGTCCTGTGTAGATATCAATGTAGTATCCTGGTCTCTCACTTCCACACAGAATGGCAAACTCATCTAGGGATAGACAGATGGCAGATTTGAGTGTGTGTGTGTGTGCGTTCTGCGCGTAGTGTATATGTGTGTGTGTGTGTGTGTGTACTCACTGGTGCTGGGTACAGGACACTGTTCACAGGGTCTGTTCCAGGCCCGTCCAATGTTGTAGGAGCAGCAGCACATCTTCTTGGTCATGTTGAAGGTCAACTCTCCGTCACACGTCCCGTTGTCAGAGTAGAAGTTCCTGTAGCAGAAACTCTTCCTCATGTCTACGGGTGGGAGGGGACAAACAGTCATTAGTCACATGGTGTTGTAGAAGCAACTAAAAAATATAGTTTATTATAGGTCCGTAATTAAAAACATACTGTGAGGTTTTGGTCAGAGACCTTCATCAGACATGGTGTTGTGATGACATAATGTTATAGAGAATAGATCTAACACATAACACGTCGGCATTGTAAATTCAGTCTGTTCTGAATTGACGTACCTGTATAGATAAAGGTTACATACAGTAAATCAAATAACTACAATTATTCTATCTTGCTGCCAGTCTGTTTCTGTTGTAGTCAGAAACCAACTGTATCCAGACCACACACACTGGTTATTGTTTAAGAGTGAGTAGTACAGTGTATTGTACTGTACTTACCCATACAGTTGTTTCCTCCATTGACCTGCATGTAGTCCACAGGGCAGATACAGGTGTAGTTTCCTATGGTGTTGTAACACTGGCCTGGTCCACAGATACCTGGACGCTCACACTCATTGACATCTACAGAGAGAGAGAGAGAGAGAGAGAGAGACAGAGAGAGAGACAGAGAGACAGAGAGAGAGAGAGAGAGAGAGAGAGAGAGAGAGAGAGAGAGAGAGAGAGAGAGAGAGAGAGAGAGAGAGAGAGAGAGAGAAAGAGAGAGAGAGAGGAAACAGTCTTGTTAAACACAGCTATATGATGTTTATCTTTATCTTTCATTCAATATGCACGCAACATTATGAATGTATAATAGAGCCAAGGTGAGGTAGATGTTGGTAGTCTACTCTGGGAGTTAGAGGGCTGCCAGTCAGAGCTGAGGTGGGGGTTGGTAGTCTACTCTGGGAGTTAGAGGGCTGCCAGTCAGAGCTGAGGTGGGGGTTGGTAGTCTACTCTGGGAGTTAGAGGGCTGCCAGTCAGAGCTGAGGTGGGGGTTGGTAGTCTACTCTGGGAGTTAGAGGTCTACCAGTCAGAGCTGAGGTGGGGGTTGGTAGTCTACTCTGGGAGTTAGAGTTCTACCAGTCAGAGCTGAGGTGGGGGTTGGTAGTCTACTCTGGGAGTTAGAGGGCTACCAGTCAGAGCTGAAGCTGGGAGTCTTGTACAGGTATTTACAGTATATGATAAAGTTGTTTTAGGTTCTGTCCGGCCATAGTCATTAGTAGCCTCGACTGCATCACTGTATTAGAACCATGTAGCCTGCCAGGCAGAGAGCACAGAGAACAGGCTGATATGAAGACACACATCACAGCTTTGTTCCCCTGGTCTGGACAACAAACACTCTCCAATTAAACAGCTATTAGACACAGGCTTTTTCCTATCTCTCCTTGTCTTCCCATACAAACACACACACACACACACTCACTCTCTCAATTCAAGGGGCTTTATTGGCATGGGAAACATGTGTTAACATTGCCAAAGCAAGTGAAGTAGATAATATA
>NW_027261032.1:162500-177500 GCF_045791955.1 Oncorhynchus clarkii lewisi
TCAGAGGTTAGGTTGAACTAACCTTCGAGTATAACAGTGGTGGGGTTAGAGGTCAGAGGTTAAGTTGAACTAACCTTCCAGTATAACAGTAATGGGGTTAGAGGTCAGAGGTTAGGTTGAACTAACCTTCCAGTATAACAGTGATGGGGTTAGAGGTCAGAGGTTAGGTTGAACTAACCTTCCAGTATAACAGTGATGGGGTTAGAGGTCAGAGGTTAGGTTGAACTAAACTTCCAGTATAACAGTGATGGGGTTAGAGGTCAGAGGTTAGGTTGAACTAACCTTCCAGTATAACAGTGATGGGGTTAGAGGTTAGGTTGAACTAACCTTCCAGTATAACAGTGATGGGGTTAGAGGTCAGAGGTTAGGTTGAACTAACCTTCCAGTATAACAGTGATGGGGTTAGGTCTGAATCCCTCTCCTCCTGGACACAACGTCTTGTACTCCGCTGGAAGACAAATGATTTATTCCCTACATCACAACATTCAGGGATCTTTCCATGTAAGTATTGTGTTAGATGGGGTGATAGGTCAGACTGACTCACAGGAGTTGAGAGGGGGGCAGGATTCGCAGGGTGTTCCCCAGGCCTGCCCTAGAGAACAGCAGCATGAGGCTTTGGACACCGCCACACCTATCTCATTGGAACAGACCAAACTCTCAGACGCATCCCCCCGCATCCGCACGTCCAGATAGCAGTCACCAGAACGAGTGTCTGGGAAGGGACACACACATACTCAGTCATCTCCCATCAGAAGGACCCATACTGAAAGTGTGTGTGTGAGTGAGTCCAGAGCGATGTCTCACCTACACAGCCCACGCGGGTGGGGTTGAGTTCGAAGTCTTGAGGACAGTTACAGATGTAGCTACCTGGGGTGTTGACACACAGTCCACTGATACAGGTGGTCGGGTCAGCACACTCATTAATGTCTGATAGGAGAGGGGGGAGAGAGAGAGTGAGAGAGAGAGAGGGGGGGAGAGAGGGGTGGTGGATGGAGAGAGAGAGAGAGAGAGGGGTGGTGGATGGATGGAGAAAGAGAGAGAGGGGGGATGGATGGAGAGAAAGAGAGAGAAAGGGGGGTGGTGGATGGAGAGAGAGAGAGGGGGTGGATGGAGAGAGAGAGAGGGAGAGTGGGGTGGTGGATGGAGAGAGAGGGAGAGAGAGAGAGAGGGGGGGTGGATGGAGAGGGAGAGAGAGAGATAGAGAGAGAGAGAGAGAGAGAGAGAGAGAGAGAGAGGGGGGGTGGTGGATGGAGAGAAGGAGAGAAAGAGAGAGAGAGAGAGAGAGAGAGAGACTGTCACAAATGCCTAAGTGTGTACGCTAGTGATGTGATGTGTGTGTGTGTGTGTGTGTGTGTGTGTATGTGTGGTATTAGGGAGTGGGTGTCAGTCCTCATCATTAATATGACTCCTTATACTGAGGGAGGAGAGGAATCATCCCTTTCTCCGTCCCTCCATCCCAGTGGAGAAGGGGATGAGTCTGATTGGGGTTAGGAAGGATGAGGGTTTGGTTGGGGGAGACTGGTCGTCTCTTCACAGTGTCCAGAGAACAGAGTGTCATGACAACACAGAAACTCAGGGACAGTCTTACTGACAGGCCATTTAGCCTTGTGTTAACCTTTTGTTCTTTGTTTTAGTGTCTATGGAGAAACACTTAGCATTGATACCAATGTAATGTGTAATTCTACTGGGCTTAATATTTTATTTTTTATTTTACCTTTATTTAACCAGGCAAGTCAGTTAAGAACAAATTCTTATTTTCAATGACGGCCTTGTCAGCTCGGGGGTTTGAACTTGCAACCTTCCGGTTACTAGTCCAACGCTCTAACCACTAGGCTACCCTGCCGCCCCAATAGACAGTACAGTGGAGCAAAAAAGTATTTAGTCAGCCACCAATTGTGCAAGTTCTCCCACTTAAAAAGATGAGAGAGGCCTGTAATTTAATCATAGGTACACTTCAACTATGACAGACAAAATGAGGGAAAAAAATTCAGAAAATCACATTGCAGCATTTTTAATGAATTGATTTGCAAATTATGGTGGAAAATAAGTATTTGGTCAATAACAAAAGTTTCTCTCAATACTTTGTTATATACCCTTTGTTGGCAATGACAGAGGTCAAACGTTTTCTGTAAGTCTTCACAAGATTTTCACACACTGTTGCTGGTATTTTGGCCCATTCCTCCATGCAGATCTCCTCTAGAGCAGTGATGTTTTGGGGCTGTTGCTGGGCAACACGGACTTTCAACTCCCTCCAAAGATTTTCTATGGGGTTGAGATCTGGAGACTGGCTAGGCCACTCCAGGACCTTGAAATGCTTCTTACGAAGTCACTCCTTTGTTGCCCGGGCAGTGTGTTTGGGATAATTGTCATGCTGAAAGACCCAGCCACATTTCATCTTCAATGCCCTTGCTGATGGAAGGAAG
The DNA here is from genome assembly GCF_045791955.1 of Oncorhynchus clarkii lewisi. Taxonomy (NCBI): domain Eukaryota; kingdom Metazoa; phylum Chordata; class Actinopteri; order Salmoniformes; family Salmonidae; genus Oncorhynchus; species Oncorhynchus clarkii. The sequence goes on from NW_027261032.1 coordinate 164,924, forward strand.
TTTTCACTCAAAATCTCACTATACATGGCCCCATTCATTCTTTCCTTTACACGGATCAGTCGTCCTGGTCCCTTTGCAGAAAAACAGCCCCAAAGCATGATGTTGCCACCCCCATGCTTCACAGTAGGCATGGTGTTCTTTGGATGCAACTCAGCATTCTTTGTCCTCCAAACACGACGAGTTGAGTTTTTACCAAAAAGTTATATTTTGGTTTCATCTGACCATATGACATTCTCCCAATCTTCTTCTGGATCATCCAAATGCTCTCTAGCAAACTTCAGACGGGCCTGGACACGTCTGGCACTGCAGGATTTGAGTCCCTAGCGGCGTAGTGTGTTTCTGATGGTAGGCTTTGTTACTTTGGTCCCAGCTCTCTGCAGGTCATTCACTAGGTCCCCCCGTGTGGTTCTGGGATTTTTGCTCACCGTTCTTGTGATCATTTTGACCCCACGGGGTGAGATCTTGCGTGGAGCCCCAGATCAAGGGATATTCTCAGTGGTCTTGTATGTCTTACATTTCCTAATAATTGCTCCCACAGTTGATTTCTTCAAACCAAGCTGCTTACCTATTGCAGGTTCAGTCTTCCCAGCCTGGTGCAGGTCTACAATTTTGTTTCTGGTGTCCTTTGACAGCTCTTTGGTCTTGGCCATAGTGGAGTTTGGAGTGTGACTGTTTGAGGTTGTGGACAGGTGTCTTTTATACGGATAACAAGTTCAAACAGGTGCCATGAATACAGGTAACGAGTGGAGGACAGAGGAGCCTCTTAAAGAAGAAGTTACAGGTCTGTGAGAGCCAGAAATCTTGCTTGTTTGTAGGTGACCAAATACTTATTTTCCACCATAATTTGCAAATAAATTCATTAAAAATCCTACAATGTGATTTTCTGGATTTATTTTCTAATTTTGTCTGTCATAGTTGAAGTGTACCTATGATGAACATTACAGGCGTCTCTCATCTTTTTAAGTGGGAGAACTTGCACAATTGGTGGCTGACTAAATACTTTTTTGCCCCACTGTATATATCCTGACCCATACAGGTTCTCTGAGGAGAGCTACACTGGGGTGACAGGGTGTGTTATCACACAGAGAAGACTGTGCTATGTGTGTCTGCCTATGTTAACAGGTGTGTGTGGTTTACCAGTGCAGTTGCCTCCGCTCCTGTCCAGCTCGTAGCCGATGCTACACTGACACCTGAACAGCCCCGGAATGTTCTGACACCTTCCATTCACACAGATATCGGCAAAGGTACACTCGTCTATGTCTGTGGGAGGGAGGGAGAGAGAGAGGGAGAAAGAGAGCGGTTAGAGAGGGAGTCCAGCTGGGAAGGATGAATGGTCCTGGGACGGAGTGTACCTTGACACACACACACACACACACACACACACACACACTCTAAGAGACAAACACACACTAAGGGACACACACACACACTAAGAGACACACACGCATACTAAGGGATACACACACACATGTACACACACACTCTAAGAGACACACACACACACGTACACACACACTCTAAGAGACAAACACACACTAAGGGATACACACGCACTAAGAGACACACACGCACACTAAGGGACACACACACACTAAGGGACACACACGCACACTAAGGGACACACACTAAGGGGGACACACACACTCTAAGGGACACACACACTAAGGGACACAAACATTAAGGGACACACACACACACTAAGGGACACACACACACTAAGGGACACACACACACACACTAAGGGACACACACACACACTAAGGGACACACACACACTAAGGGACACACACATTAAGGGACACACACACACACACTAAGGGACACACACATACTAAGGGACACACACACACACTAAGGGACACACACACACTAAGGGACACACACACACTAAGGGACACACACACACACTAAGGGACACACACACACACTAAGGGACACACACACACTAAGGGACACACACACACACTAAGGGACACACACACATTAAGGGACACACACACACACTAAGGGACACACACACACACTTAGGGACACACACACTAAGGGACACACACACACACTAAGGGACACACACACACACTAAGGGACACACACACTAAGGGACACACACACACACTAAGGGACACACACACACACTAAGGGACACACACACACACTAAGGGACACACACACTAAGGGACACACACACACTAAGGGACACACACACACACTAAGGGACACACACACACACTAAGGGACACACACACACACTAAGGGACACACACACACACTAAGGGACACACACACACACTAAGGGACACACACACACACTAAGGGACACACACACACACTAAGGGACACACACACTAAGGGACACACACACACTAAGGGACACACACACACACTCATGCTGACAGAATACCAGTGTGCTGCAGTTAATTTGTTTAATTATTGGTTCGAGAAGTGTAAAGTTAAACATAAGGAGGCCAGTTTGAGCATGTATCTCATTCCAGCCCTGTGTTTTATTGGCAATAGAAACCTCTCCTTTCTCTTTAATAAAGCACAACTGTAAACTATATATAAACTATAAACATATCGACTATTCCAAAACAGCCTTCTTTAACAGCATGTAACTGTTAGACAGATAATATTGTGATTTAAATGTACACATGGCAGGAATAGACACAGTGTTGTTAGGGTGTCAGTAGCTGTCTTACCCTCGCAGGCCTTTCCGTCCGGGGTTGGGATGAAACCCATGTCACATTCACAACGGTAGCCTCCAGGAACATTCAGGCAGTTACCGCTCTCACAAAGGTTCACGTTATCTGCACACTCATCGCTGTCTGTACCAGAACACATAAACACATCATTACAAATCACTTCACTGAGAATAATAAGCAGGTACTGAGATCTACAGTCAAGTGAAATATTTGAACATGAGTCCGTGTGACCCTGTGACCTGAGCAGTAGAATCCGTCCCCAGAGAATCCGTCCTTGCAGTGGCAGCGGTATGATCCCATGGTGTTCAGACAGTCTGCGTTGTTGCTGCACATGTGGGTCCCGTTGGAACACTCATCCAGGTCTGAAACACACACAGATGGTTGATTATTGATGCTTGATAAACCATTCATAACGGGTAGTTAGTATTAGATGTAGCTGGGTTGATAGAACATCTAAAACTGGTACAGATAACTGAATATTGTTGTTAATAACAACAATCGTTTATAACTGGTATTCTGGTAGACATTTCTAAAACGTTTCAGATACAGTAGTTAATACCAAAGTTAGTGGTTATTGGTTACTACAAGTCATAAGTGGTCGTAGCTGGTCACAGCTGGTTATAGCTGGTCATAGCTGGTCAAAGCTGGTCATAGCTGGTTATAGCTGGTTATAGCTGGTCACAGCTGGTCATAGCTGGTTATAGCTGGTCATAGCTGGTTATAGCTGGTCACAGCTGGTTATAGCTGGTTATAGCTGGTCATAGCGGTTTATAGGTTGTTCCTACCTGTTCATGGCAGTTCATTGCTGTTCATAGCTGGTTATAGCTGGTCATAGTGATTTATAGGTTGTTCCTACCTGTTCCTCCCTGTTCATGGCAGTTCATTGCTGTTCATAGCTGGTTATAGCTGGTCATAGTGGTTTATAGGTTGTTCCTACCTGTTCCTCCCTGTTCATGGCAGTTCATTGCTGTTCATAGCTGGTTATAGCTGGTCATAGCTGGTCATAAGTTGTTCCTACCTGTGCATTTGATCCCGTCTCCAATCCATCCCGGAGCACAGCTACACTTGAAGCTACCAGCCGTGTTGGTACATGAGGCATGTCTGTCACAATTATGGGCCCCAATCTCACACTCATTAATATCTACAGAGAGAGAGAGATGAGAGTTAGTATGGAACTCACTTGTGAAAGGTTTACAAGTTGTTTGTGTTTGGTCGACTGATGTGTCGTGTGTTATTGTGTGGTTATTGTTAGGTTGATGTTTGGTTGACTGGTCGGTGTGTCCTGATTTATCTACTCAGAGACATACACTGAAGCCAGCCCACATCGGCCTCTGATGAAATCAATGATGAAATGAGAGAAATATACTGCTGCTACAGAACCACAAAATAACCCTCTCACTCAACTGCTCTCTATCTCTCTCTATCTCTCTCTATCTCTCTCTATCTCACTCAACTGCTCTCTATCTCACTCTATCTCACTCAACTGCTCTCTATCTCTCTCTATCTCTCTCTATCTCTCTCTATCTCTCTCTATCTCACTCAACTGCTCTCTATCTCACTCTATCTCACTCAACTGCTCTCTATCTCTCTCTATCTCTCTATCTCTCTCTATCTCTCTCTATCTCACTCTATCTCTCTCACTCAACTGCTCTCTATCTCTCTCTATCTCTCTCTCTCTCACTCAACTGCTCTCTATCTCTCTCTATCTCTCTCTCTCACTCAACTGCTCTCTATCTCTCTCTATCTCTCTCTATCTCTCTCTATCTCACTCAACTGCTCTCTATCTCTCTCTATCTCTCTCTATCTCACTCAACTGCTCTCTATCTCTATCTTTCTCTATCTCTCTCTATCTCTCTCTATCTCACTCAACTGCTCTCTATCTCTCTCTATCTCACTCTATCTCACTCTATCTCTCTCTATCTCACTCAACTGCTCTCTATCTCTCTCTATCTCTCTATCTCTCTCTATCTCACTCAACTGCTCTCTATCTCTCTCTATCTCTCTCAACTGCTCTCTCTCACTCTATCTCTCTCTATCTCTCTCTATCTCACTCGATCTCACTCTATCTCACTCAACTGCTCTCTATCTCTCTCTATCTCTCTCAACTGCTCTCTATCTCTCTCTATCTCACTCAACTGCTCTCTATCTCTCTCTATCTCTCTCAACTGCTCTCTATCTCTCTCTATCTCTCTCTATCTCTCTCTATCTCTCTCTATCTCTCTCAACTGCTCTCTATCTCTCTCTATCTCTCTCTATCTCTCTCTATCTCACTCTATCTCACTCTATCTCACTCAACTGCTCTCTATCTCTCTCTATCTCTCTCTATCTCTCTCAACTGCTCTCTATCTCTCTCTATCTCTCTCTATCTCTCTCTATCTCACTCTATCTCACTCTATCTCACTCAACTGCTCTCTATCTCTCTCTATCTCTCTCAACTGCTCTCTATCTCTCTCTATCTCTCTCTATCTCTCTCTATCTCACTCAACTGCTCTCTATCTCTCTCTATCTCTCTCTATCTCACTCAACTGCTCTCTATCTCTCTCTATCTCTCTCAACTGCTCTCTATCTCTCTCTATCTCTCTCTATCTCTCTCAACTGCTCTCTATCTCTCTCTATCTCACTCAACTGCTCTCTATCTCTCTCTATCTCTCTCAACTGCTCTCTATCTCTCTCTATCTCTCTCTATCTCTCTCTATCTCTCTCTATCTCTCTCAACTGCTCTCTATCTCTCTCTATCTCTCTCTATCTCTCTCTATCTCACTCTATCTCACTCTATCTCACTCAACTGCTCTCTATCTCTCTCTATCTCTCTCAACTGCTCTCTATCTCTCTCTATCTCTCTCTATCTCTCTCTATCTCACTCTATCTCACTCTATCTCACCCAACTGCTCTCTATCTCTCTCTATCTCTCTCAACTGCTCTCTATCTCTCTCTATCTCTCTCTATCTCTCTCTATCTCACTCAACTGCTCTCTATCTCTCTCTATCTCACTCTATCTCACTCAACTGCTCTCTATCTCTCTCTATCTCTCTCAACTGCTCTCTATCTCTCTCTATCTCTCTCTATCTCTCTCTATCTCACTCTATCTCACTCTATCTCACTCAACTGCTCTCTATCTCTCTCTATCTCTCTCAACTGCTCTCTATCCCTCTCTATCTCTCTCTATCTCTCTCTATCTCACTCAACTGCTCTCTATCTCTCTCTATCTCTCTCTATCTCACTCTATCTCACTCAACTGCTCTCTATCTCTCTCTATCTCTCTCTATCTCACTCAACTGCTCTCTATCTCACTCTATCTCTCTCTATCTCACTCTATCTCACTCTATCTCACTCAACTGCTCTCTATCTCTCTCTATCTCTCTCTATCTCTCTCTATCTCACTCTATCTCTCTCTATCTCTCTCTATCTCTCTCTATCTCACTCAACTGCTCTCTATCTCTCTCTATCTCTCTCTATCTCACTCTATCTCACTCAACTGCTCTCTATCTCTCTCTATCTCACTCAACTGCTCTCTATCTCTCTCTATCTCACTCAACTGCTCTCTATCTCTCTCTATCTCACTCAACTGCTCTCTATATCACTCAACTTCTCTCTATCTCTCTCTATCTCTCTCTATCTCACTCTATCTCACTCAACTGCTCTCTATCTCTCTCTATCTCTCTCTATCTCACTCTATCTCACTCAACTGCTCTCTATCTCTCTCTATCTCTCTATATCTCACTCTATCTCACTCAACTGCTCTCTATCTCTCTCTATCTCTCTCTATCTCTCTCTATCTCTCTCTATCTCACTCTATCTCTCTCTATCTCTCTCTATCTCTCTCTATCTCTCTCTATCTCACTCTATCTCACTCAACTGCTCTCTATCTCTCTCTATCTCACTCAACTGCTCTCTATCTCTCTCTATCTCACTCAACTGCTCTCTATCTCTCTCTATCTCTCTCTATCTCTCTCTATCTCACTCAACTGCTCTCTATCTCTCTCTAGCTCTCTCTATCTCTCTCTATCTCACTCTATCTCTCTCTATCTCACTCAACTGCTCTCTATCTCTCTCTATCTCTCTCTATCTCACTCAACTGCTCTCTATCTCTCTCTATCTCTCTCTATCTCTCTCTATCTCACTCTATCTCTCTCTATCTCTCTCTATCTCACTCTATCTCACTCTATCTCACTCAACTGCTCTCTATCTCTCTCTATCTCACTCTATCTCTCTCTATCTCTCTCTATCTCACTCTATCTCTCTCTATCTCTCTCTATCTCACTCTATCTCTCTCTATCTCTCTCTATCTCTCTCTATCTCTCTCTATCTCACTCTCATCCTCTCTCTCTTTTTCCTTCTGATTCAGTCTCTCTGGTCTGGTCTGGTTTAGTCCCTCTGGTCTGGTCTGGTTTAGTCCCTCTGGTCTGGTTCAGTCTTTGGTCTAGTTCAGTCTCTCTCTGGTCTGGTTCAGTCTCTCTGGTCTGGTTCAGTCTCTCTCTCTGGTCTGGTTCAGTCTCTCTCTCTCTGGTCTGGTTCAGTCTCTCTCTCTCTGGTCTGGTTCAGTCTCTCTGGTCTGGTTCAGTCTCTCTCTGGTCTTGTTCAGTCTCTCTGGTCTGGTTCAGTCTCTCTCTCTGGTCTGGTCTGGTTCAGTCTCTCTCTCTCTCTGGTCTAGTTCAGTCTCTCTCTGGTCTGGTTCAGTCTCTCTGGTCTGGTTCAGTCTCTCTCTCTGGTCTGGTCTGGTTCAGTCTCTCTGGTCTAGTTCAGTCTCTCTCTGGTCTGGTTCAGTCTCTCTCTCTCTCTGGTCTGGTTCAGTCTCTCTCTGGTCTGGTCTGGTTCAGTCTCTCTCTCTGGTCTGGTTCAGTCTCTCTCTCTGGTCTGGTCTGGTTCGGTCTCTCTCTCTCTCTGGTCTGGTTCAGTCTCTCTCTCTGGTCTGGTTCAGTCTCTCTCTCTGGTCTGGTTCAGTCTCTCTCTCTCTGGTCTGGTTCAGTCTCTCTTTCTCTGGTCTGGTTCAGTCTCTCTGGTCTGGTTCAGTCTCTCTCTGGTCTGGTTCAGTCTCTCTGGTCTGGTTCAGTCTCTCTCTCTGGTCTGGTCTGGTTCAGTCTCTCTCTCTTTCTGGCCTGGTTCAGTCTCTCTCTCTGGTCTAGTTCAGTCTCTCTCTGGTCTGGTTCAGTCTCTCTGGTCTGGTTCAGTCTCTCTCTCTGGTCTGGTCTGGTTCAGTCTCTCTCTCTCTGGTCTGGTCTGGTTCAGTCTCTCTCTCTCTGGTCTGGTTCAGTTTCTCTCTCTCTGGTCTGGTTCAGTGTCTCTCTCTGGTCTGGTTCAGTCTCTCTCTCTCTGGTCTGGTTCAGTCTCTCTCTCTGGTCTGGTCTGGTTCAGTCTCTCTCTCTGGTCTGGTCTGGTTCAGTTTCTCTCTCTGGTCTGGTCTGGTCTGGTTCAGTCTCTCTCTCTGGTCTGGTTCAGGCCTCTCTCTCTGGTCTGGTCTGGTTCAGTCTCTCTCTCTGGTCTGGTCTGGTTCAGTCTCTCTCTCTGGTCTGGTCTGGTTCAGTCTCCCTCTCTCTGGTCTGGTCTGGTTCAGTCTCTCTCTCTGGTCTGGTCTGGTTCAGTCTCTCTCTCTCTCTCTCTGGTCTGGTTCAGTCTCTCTCTCTGGTCTGGTCTGGTTCAGTCTCTCTCTCTGGTCTGGTTCAGTCTCTCTCTGGTTTGGTCTGGTTCGGTCTCTCTCTCTGGTCTGGTCTGGTTCAGTCTCTCTCTCTGGTCTGGTTCAGTCTCTCTCTCTGGTCTGGTCTGGTTCAGTTTCTCTCTCTCTGGTCTGGTCTGGTTCAGTCTCTCTCTCTGGTCTGGTCTGGTTCAGTCTCTCTCTCTGGTCTGGTTAAGTCTCTCTCTGGTCTGGTCTGGTTCAGTCTCTCTGGTCTGGTTCAGTCTCTCTCTCTGGTCTGGTTCAGTCTCTCTCTCTGGTCTGGTCTGGTTCAGTCTCTCTGTCTCTCTCTCTGGTCTGGTTCAGTCTCTCTCTCTCTGGTCTGGTCTGGTTCAGTCTCTCTCTCTGGTCTGGTTCAGTCTCTCTCTGGTTTGGTCTGGTTCGGTCTCTCTCTCTGGTCTGGTCTGGTTCAGTCTCTCTCTCTCTGGTCTGGTTCAGTCTCTCTCTCTGGTCTGGTCTGGTTCAGTCTCTCTCTCTCTGGTCTGGTCTGGTTCAGTCTCTCTCTCTGGTCTGGTCTGGTTCAGTCTCTCTCTCTGGTCTGGTTAAGTCTCTCTCTCTCTGGTCTGGTTCAGTCTCTCTGGTCTGGTTCAGTCTCTCTCTCTCTGGTCTGGGTTGGTTCAGTCTCTCTCTCTGGTCTGGTCTGGTTCAGTCTCTCTCTCTCTGGTCTGGTCTGGTTCAGTCTCTCTCTCTGGTCTGGTTCAGTCTCTCTCACTGGTCTGGTCTGGTCTGGTTCAGTCTCTCTCTGGTCTGGTCTGGTCTGGTTCAGTCTCTCTCTCTGGTCTGGTCTGGTTCAGTCTCTCTCTCTCTCTGTGTGTGTGTGTGTGTGTGTGTGTGTGTGTGTGTGTGTGTGTGTGTGTGTGTGTGTGTGTGTGTGAGTGAGTGAGTGAGTGAGTGAGTGAGTGAGTGAGTGAGTGAGTGAGTGTGTGTGTGTGTGTGTGTGTGTGTGTGGGGGGGGGGGGGGGTTTGTGTGTGTGTGTGTGTGTGTGTGTGTGTGTGTGTGTGTGTGTGAGTGTGTGTGTGTATTTGTCCTATTTCATACATGTACAAGTGTGTATTCATTTGAATGTGTGAGTTGGAAATTTGTTATTTGCATATCCCAACTATCCCATAGACACCCTCGGAGAATGGGGTCAGAGCCAGGGTCTTCCATGATCAACGGAGACCGTGGATCAATTAGGGTTAAGGGCCTTGCTCAGGGGCACATTGACAGGTTTTCCACCTTGTCGGCCTTTGTGTTTTTGTACCAGAAGTCATTTGAAACGTTAATGGATGGCATGTTTCTTGGTCCAGATGTCAGTTTGGAAAGTAAAAGGATTCTTATATACCCCATGGTTATAGCGTGCCTGGGCTTAACTCTACTAATAAACATAAACTCCTTTCATTACAAACCCATTACAATTACATTACCAAGCCTTACAAATACATCTCCCTCTCTCAAGATGGATTATTGCTCAGATTATTACCGCTCCATGTTAAAACAGAGCAGGGCATCCAGAAATGAGAAGGATTAATGAGAGCAGTTAAACTCTCTTTATCTGGTAAAAACAAAGCTTTTACCTCCATTTGTCCTACATGGTTTATCTGCTGGTCAACCACATGGACTAGTAGTAGTGTGAGCAGTGTATCAGACACCACGCAGTCACACATAGAACTACAAACTCCAGGGGCTGTGATTCACTTTCACAACCACACAGATTCATTCTGAACATCACCCACCCAGCCTCTATAACGCTGAGATTGGTCAGACATTGGTCGTATTCCAAGCCGACGATATTGTAGTCGTTGCCTTGCATCAATCAATGGTTGTGTGCCATGTCAGTGACTGTGCAGTCGGGCATCAGATTTCTACATCATGTGATGTGGTTCGCTGATATGTTAAATACCTATCCAGGCGCTGTGAGATTTGGCAGGGGTCTGCAAAGTAGTCTGCCTGGAACAACTCTTTATCTAGGTCACAGAGAGAAACTGCCTCTATAACGTAAAAACAAGCATCTGGAAAACTCTGACCCTCACAATACTTGGCCCACAGCCCAGTCCTGTTCAGAGCCCCAGCAAGATCCCAGATCTCTCTCGCTTTGCTTTCCCTCTCTCTCTCCATCTCTTTCTACTTCATCTAGGCAGTAATCAAGTCATTTAGCCATTGAGTATTTTCAATTAAAGAAAAGTACATATTGGTTTACAGTCTCCCTGGGGAGATGGTATATATTCCCCTTGTATACTAACTGTATACACTGTATATTCCCCCTGTATACTAACTGTACATTCCCTCTGTATACTAACTGTACATTCCCTCTGTATACTAACTGTACATTCCCCCTTGTATACTAACTGTATACTAACTGTATACTAACTGTATATTCCCCCTGTATACTAACTGTATACACTGTATATTCCCCCTGTATACTAACTGTACATTCCCTCTGTATACTAACTGTACATTCCCTCTGTATACTAACTGTACATTCCCCCTGTATACTAACTGTATACTAACTGTATACTAACTGTATATTCTCCCTGTATACTAACTGTACATTCTCCATGTATACTAACTCTACATTCCCCCTGTATACTAACTGTACATTCTCCCTGTATACTAACTCTACATTCCCCCTGTATACTAACTGTACATTCTCCCTGTATACTAACTCTACATTCCCCCTGTATACTAACTGTATACTAACTGTATATTCCCCCTGTATACTAACTGTATATTCCCCCTGTATACTAACTGTACATTCTCCCTGTATACTAACTGTATATTCCCCCTGTATACTAACTCTACATTCCCCCTGTATACTAACTGTACATTCTCCCTGTATACTAACTCTACATTCCCCCTGTATACTAACTGTATACTAACTGTATATTCCCCTGTATACTAATTGTATATTCCCCCTGTATACTAACTGTATACTAACTGTATACTAACTGTATACTAACTGTACATTCCCCCTGTATACTAACTGTATATTCCCCCTGTATACTAACTGTATACACTGTATATTCCCCCTGTATACTAACTGTACATTCCCCCTGTATACTAACTGTATATTCCCCCTGTATACTAACTGTACATTCCCCCTGTATACTAACTGTACATTCCCCCTGTATACTAACTGTATATTCCCCCTGTATACTAACTGTATATTCCCTCTGTATACTAACTGTATATTCCCCCTGTATACTAACTGTATATTCCCCCTGCATACTAACTGTATACTAACTGTATATTCCCTCTGTATACTAACTGTATATTCCCCCTGTATACTAACTGTATATTCCCCCTGTATACTAACTGTACATTCCCCCTGTATACTAACTGTATATTCCCCCTGTATACTAACTGTATACTAACTGTATATTCCCCCTGTATACTAACTGTATATTCCCCCTGTATACTAACTGTATATTCCCCCTGTATACTAACTGTATACACTGCATATTCCGCCTGTATACTAACTGTATATTCCCTCTGTATACTAACTGTATATTCCCCCTGTATACTAACTGTACATTCCCCCTGTATACTAACTGTATATGCCCCCTGTATACTAACTGTATACACTGTATATTCCCCCTGTATAGTAACTGTACATTCCCTCTGTATACTAACTGTATATTTAAGGTGCTGTCCTATAGAGTGATCAGTGTGAAGGTGGTGACAGCAGAGAGATGTGATTATAAGAGCTCCACTAGACTACAGATCTTTGAAGCCAGAGAGAGTAGTAAGCACACACATGTAAAACACTGACACTACACGCCAGAAATGTGGAAAATCCTGCAGTTAAAAATGTGAGATTTGTTTCATACTGTTGAATTTCAGGGTATAGCCTCTGGGCCAGTCGGGCTCACTTGGGGTGACACACACACACTGCCTTCATGTGCTAAGCAGTGTGGAATAGAGCAGAGAAATTATTCCTCTGGGACCACTGTTAGCAGCTGGCTCCAATGGCTCATCTCTCTCTCTCTCTCTCTCTCTCTCTGTCTCTCTCTCTCTCTCTCTCTCTCTCTCTCTCTCTCTCTCTCTCTCTCTCTCTCTCTCAAATCACAACCTATTCCCTGTGTAGTGCACTACTTTTCATCAGTGTCTTGTGTAGTGAAGTGCACTGCAAGAGGAATAGGGTGTCATTAGAGACTAATCTACCAGTATAGAGGAATAGGGTGTCATTAGAGACTAAGCTACCAGTATAGAGGAATAGGGTGTCATTAG